>NW_012156460.1:128924-151590 GCF_000151545.1 Saprolegnia parasitica CBS 223.65 | reverse complement strand
CGGCACCATGCGGAAGAGCGCGGCCATGAGCGAGCTCTTGCCCGAGCCGGTGCGGCCGCAGATGCCGACCTTGGCGCCCGACGGCACCGTGAAGCTGATCTCGTTGAGGACGAGGTCGAGGTGGTCGCGGTACCGCATCGAGTAGTTGCTAAAGGTGATGACACCCTGCGCAGGCCACGACGCGTCGACGGTGACGCGCTCGATCGTCGTGTCATCCTCGCTGGGCAAGGCCTCGTAGGTGCTGAGGCGCTCGACCGACGTCATGAGATTCTCGACCGTGTTGAGCATCTTGGACATGTTGGACAAGAAGCCCGAGAGCTGCGACGCGTACGTGAGCGTAAGGCCGGCGGCAGCAATACCGATCGAGGACTTTGTCAAAATGCAAATGAAGGCGACGCCGGTGATGATGGCCGCGCTGAGCCAGTCGAGACGCATCTGGAACCAGCGGGCCGAGCACTGGAACAAGAACGAGAAGCTCACGTAGTGGTCCAAGGCGGTGCGTTGGTTGGTGAGGAAGGTTTCCGTCATGTTGAACGCGCGGATGGTCGAGAGGCCGCTGAGCGTCTCCGAGACCAAGGTCACAACGGGCGTGCGGCTAATGCTCTCGAGTCGCTTGAGCTCCCCCGACGTCTTGTTGTAGTACTGCTGCACCTTGTAAAAGAGGTAGGCGAGCGGTGCGTAGACCACGAGGATCCATGGCGTCGAGATGACGCAGACAATGAGGACGGCGACAATCTGGAAGAGAAACTGCAGAAGCAACAGACCAAAGTACGGCAGCTGCGAGTCGGTTTGATCCAAGTCGCTCGAGAACCGGTTGAGGATCCGACCCATGGGCGTCACGTCAAAGAAGGTTGGGACCGGCGCGCCAATGACCTTGTGCACGAGCATCGAATGGAGTGACTGCGAGCACTTGATCGCGACCATGAGCACGTACAGAGATCGACCGTAGACGAGGAAGACCGAGACGACCGCGCACCCGAGGTAGATGTATCCGGACGAGATCTTGGCCATCATGTCGGTGTGGTTGGACCAGTAGCTCATGAACCAATCGGTCATGGCCAGCGCCGTCTGCGAGACCGTAAAGAACGTGATGATGGACGCGGCGACGACCGCCCTACAGTTATACCATTTAGTCTGGCAACGATCAAGTGCTGTGAGAGCGTACCCGTTGTAGCCACTCGAGCCAAAGTACGTCTTGTACGTCGTGGTCGAGACGGCGCCCTTGGCGCGATCTTCCTTGTCCATGAGCCCGCCGCCGCCCGTTTTCGGGCTCATCGGCTTGGCCGGCTTCTTGACGTTATTCGTCGAGACAGCCTTGTCTACGCCGGCGTCTTCAGCGGATGAGCTCGACTCGGTAAAGTTCATCAGGTGCGGGAACGTCGACTTGAGCGACTCGTACGTGCCGTCACCGACGATCGACCCGTTGTCCATGAGCAAAACGCGATCGGCGAGCGGCAGAAAATGGTAGTGGCTGTTGAGCACCAGGACCGTCGTCTTGCCGCCAAGGAGACCGCGAATGCACTCGTGAAAGACCGCCGTTGCCACGTGCACGTCGAGGGCGCTGAGTGGATCGTCGAGGAGGTAGATGTCGGCCTTGCGGTGGTACACGCCGCGGGCGAGGCTCACGCGCGCCTTTTGGCCGCCGCTCAAGTTGATGCCACGCTCGCCAATCTCGGTCGCATCACCGTCCGGCAGCATCTCCAAGTCGGGCGTGAGCTGGCACGCAGAGAGAACTGCTTGGTAGTAGTCGTCGTCGCAGTCAGAATGGAAAAGAATGTTCTTCTTGAGCGTCGCGTGCTGGATCCAAGCTTCTTGGTTGACGTACGAGATGTTGCCGACGACGTTGCGAACACCGCCGACTTGGTGGATTTCGCCAAGGATCGCGCTCACGAGGCTCGACTTGCCGCTACCGACAGGCCCCACCACGATCGTCAGACTCCCGGGTGTCAGCGAAAACGTCAGGTTCTGCAGTGTGAGCGGCGGCGCCTCCGAGACGGTTGCTGGTGCGGCCCAGCTGAACGCCGCGTCCGTCATCTCGACCGTCGACGGGCCATCTTGGATCGCCAGACCTAGCGCACATGGAGCTCAAGCCGCCAAAGGATCAGAAGAGTCTGTACTCGAGGGTGTGATTTCGTCGGACGACAAGTACTTGCTGATGCGCTGGCAGGACGCGACCATCTCGGACGTCATCATGACGGCGGTCGAGAAGACCGTGCACGGGAACCGCGCAATGTTCATGTAGGCAAGCGCTGTGAACGCGACGGGCGACGTGAGCTCGTTGCCGAGGGCGACGTAGACCATGAGGCAGATCGCGAGCGAGATGACGGGCGCAATGTACAAAATGACCGTGTTGAACGTCCGCCGCGTCTGGTACGCCGAGAGCAGCACGAGCTCTTGGTCGCGGATCACGGCCAATTGCGCCTCCAAGCTCGTCTCCCACGCGTAGAGCTTGACGACGCGGATGCCCTGGAGCACTTCGTTGGTGAGTTTGACGCGCTCGGCTTGGACCTTGAGGAGAGCGCGGCGGACCTCGCCGACCTTGCGCCCCGAGACAAAGCCGATGTAGAGGAAGAGGAACATTGTTGCGCCGCCGCAGACGCCGACGACCGCGCCGAGCTGGCTGCCAATCATTATGTAGACCGCGACCAGCATGACGGGGCCGATGACAGCCCAGTAGCCAAAGCTAAAGCCCAGAAAGAGACGCTCGGCGTCCACGGACGCGAGCGTGACGACCTCGCCGGTGGTCATTTCTTGTTTGGCGAAACCCGAGAGCGTGAGCGTCTTGCGGAAGACCATGTCGATCGCAATCGACTTGGCGTTGCAGCCCGTGTGCGTGTTGGCGTACTGCGCATAGTCGATGAGCGTGACCGAGAAGAACGAGAGCAGCGTGAGGAGCGTCGCGAGCACGTAGCCGTCGTGGATGTGCATGGACGTATGGACGACCGGGTCTTGAGCTAGGAACTGCAAGATGGACTGGATCAAGATGGGCTGCAGTAGCATGATGCCGGCGTACGCAACGTAGAGAAAGAGGCCCCAGAGGATCTGGGTTCGGAACGTATGCCACATTGTGAGATGGATCCGCGGCACAGGCTTCTTCCTCTCGAGCGCCCAGTGCTTCTCAAAGCGGTCGTAGAGCACGTGCGCCGTGTCGTTGGCGGGTAGCGGCCACGTGTCGGCCTCGGTGAGCGGCGCCTTCGCACCCCGCTGGATGAGGCCGTCCATCCACGCAATCGTGAGCACCGAGGCCCAGTTCGCGGTCTCGCGCGGGTTGACGTCGCGGGTCTTGGGCGGCGCGCCCGCTCGGGGCGTTAGCACGGCGACGTACTCGGCCATGTGCGATATGCGTTACAAGAGCATACTTTAACCAAGTGTTTGGTTTGGACCGACGGGTGTCGGAGTCAAGGTGATTCGGTGCTGGCGCGTACGTACAAGAGAAAAGATCGCAACGCTACGAGAGCTAACTATTAGTACACGTGTAAACCTTCGTTCATATAGGGTTGACGCCATTATGGTTGACCCTGAAAGTCTTGGAGTGGCGGTGGTTCAAAATGACCATCATTGACATCCGAGTGTTGGTCAATCCATCGGTGTTGGGATTGACATCTTTGGTTGTCTTGCGCGCAGCTTTTGCGCGCAGGACACTATTGATACTCCTCTTGGTACCACATTATATAGCGATGTCTACCTACCTGTACTACGAACCTAGGTACACGCGAGTACGGAAGGCTTGGGTGACCGGCCGTGGTGTCAGTGTGGCATCCGACCTTGGAATGAGACCGAAACGATCTGTGGAAGAAGACAGACGACTTCAGCAGCGCTCAACCTGTTTCAGGACGTACATAATGTACTAAGTACAGTCGTAGCATTGGCCTGTCTTCGCGGGTACACCTTTTTAAACATTAGAAGTGCAGGGGTTTTGCTGCTGCCTGTGCTTGCGCACACCTGGTGTGACGCGATGAGTCTTCAATGTGGCTGCCGTCTACAAGAGCCTCGAGTGCGCCAAGTGCATCTGGACCTCTGGGTTGAAAGTTCCATGGAAATACTAGTATGCAGCTACGGGAGGCACGGTCCCCGCTAGCCTTCTTCGCATATTGCTGGCGTTGCAGTGACGGCTTGCTACCTCGGTGGACGTGAGCGTTGCTTGATTCGTGGACACTCGCGGACCTCGTCTCTCTTCGAGTGTGGCCTTTCTGGGCGATGACGGCAGGCACCAGAGATTGCTAATCTGCAATCTGCAACTGCAATTTCGAAGTCCCAACCAGTTTTGTGCGATTACCGGTCGGCAACTTCGCTCGCAACTCGAAGGCTGCGTCGCCGACACGTGCGTGTCCCACAGCGCCGGCCTCGGTTCTTTTCAAGGACGCATACAAACCCGAGTCTAAAATTAATTGTTTATTTAAATAGAATCACATTACACACGCCCAATTGCAACAACTGGGTCGTAAATCCCACGTGAAAAGCGAAGGTGCTGTGTCAAAACCACCAGGTGGAAACGCAGCTGTAAAAACCACGTAACGTGGGAAAAAGGTTTCCCACGTAGCGTCCTAACGGTGCGCAGTTAACGATTGCGAGCGCATTTCCTCCAATTTCTCGACGCGCGACCAAGCTATAAATTACATGATGCAATCAGTCTGTGATGCAATGGTGATAACGTTGGCTCCAACACATGCGCTGGCAAGCCAACAAGCGATGAACAAAAGATGAGCCCACGCGACATCGACATCAACCTCTAGTACTACACGTCGCAAAATAACCCAAGCCCCTTCGTGTCGGACGATCGATCATCTTACTGCGCTGCTCCAAGAGCTCTGTACATAGATGTGCGTCCAGCCTTGTACCTAGAGGGCACGGGTTCTACAAGCTTAGCCAGTACTAGTATGCCACAACCGCTGATAAAACGCACACGGAGCGCAAACCTTTCTGCATTCAAGATCCGTCTAACCTTGATCCAAACAGCTTTAACGCGCTGGAGCAACCGCCCGTCGACTGTGCGCACCACCTCGGCCGCACGCGTCTGGACTAAAGCACCAACGTTCGTTGCCGACGGCGTGCGCCTTCTCAAAACCTGCGAATGATAGTCGACACAATCGAACGCTCATACACGCGACAACGTCTTTGCCCATTTCCTCCTCTCGGCAGTCGTTTCTACAAACGGAGCCCATCAAAAACCGCGCCAACGCCCCAGCGTGTCATCATGGAAAACGACGTGAAAAACAGTGAAAAATGTGTCGAATGTGATCAAGGTGAAAATAACACAGCTGGTGTGATCGGCGCTCGGACAGGCGGTCGCCAGCTGTGTGGAGTTGATGCCGTGGCGCTCGATCAGATCGCCAGCTGGCGCTGTTCCGAGGTCCGCAATCCTTGGCGACGGTGGCTCAGTCTCCAACTTGCCTCGCATCGATGACATCGTACGCTGCCGTCAAGTCGCCGACGGCCAACGAGGCCAGCGTCTGGGGCGAGAAAGAGCACCCACTCGAGCACGCCAACTGGTTTGTCAATGGTACCATGGGCTGGATCACGCCGCTCATCACGCGCGGCGCCAAGAAGACGCTTACCGAAGACGACGTGTGGCCGCTGCCCTTTGCCGACACGACGCAAGAGCTGCATGCACGCTTCATCACCGAGTGGGAGAAGGAAAAGCACATGCCAACACCCAAGTTCCACCGCGCGCTCTGGCACGCGTTCCGATCCCGCGTCTCGTTTAGCTTCTTCCTCTTTTTCGTCTACGCCGGCTTGCAGCTCTTGCAGCCGCTCTTGATCAAGTCGATGCTCGAGTTCCTCAAGGCGCCCGACACCAAGACGATCGTCGACGGCGACCGCACGATCACGGTGGCCGCCGAGATCCACACGTCGCTGCACATCTCGTCCGGGTATGCGCTCGCGGTCTGCCTCACCGTCCTCTCGTTCGTCTCGGTCACGATCATCGACTACGCCCAGTACGCGACGTCGCACCTCGGTATCAACGCCAAGTCGATCATGATCGACATGGTCTGCTACAAGACGCTTCGGCTCTCGGGCTTTGCCAAGCAAGAAATGACGACCGGCGAGATCGTCACGATGGCGTCCGTCGACGCCGAGCGGCTCTCGATGGGCTTTATGCTCGGCTACTGGGCCTTCGTGAGCCCGATCATGCTCGGCGCCGTCTTTGTCATGGTCGGAAACGAGCTCGGGTGGCAGGTCGGCCTCGTCGGCGCCGCCTCCATCTACATCTTCCTCTACGTCGGGTACATCTCGGGCATGAAGGTCGGCGAGGTCCGCCGCGACCTCCTCAAGGTCCAAGCCGAGCGCGTCAAGCTCACCAACGAAGTGCTCCAGGGCATCCGCGTCGTCAAGCTCTACGCGTGGGAGGCGAGCCTCCAGGCGCAGCTGGCCGAGATCCGTCTCCGCGAACTCGCGTTCCTCAAGTCGTACCAAACGCGCCGGACGTTCAACACAGTGCTCATGTACATTGGCCCTGTCTTCTCGCTCGCGCTCTGCCTCATGTACTACGTCGCCTTGGGCAACGAGCTCACGCTCCCGATCTCGTTCACGGCGCTCGCCTACATGAACACCGCGCGCATGCCGTGCACGATCTTCTCGACCGCCGTCATGTCGGTGGCCGAAGCGATTGCGTCCTGCCAGCGCGTCAGCAAATTCCTCGTCTCGGACGAAGTCGAAGTGCTTGCGATCGAAGCCGGCGACGCCATGGTCAACATTGCCCACGGCGACTTTAGCTGGGCGGCACCCGACCAGGCGGACGTTCTTGTTGTGGACGCCGAAGCCAACGCCGAGACGACGACGCCGTCGGCTCTCACGCTCAAGAACATCAACCTGCAGCTCGAGCCCGGGAGTCTGACGATCGTGGTCGGGCCCGTCGGTAGTGGCAAGTCGAGCCTCGTGAGCGCGATCCTTGGCGAAATCCACCAAGTCGGCGGTGTCCGCAACGTCGTCGGCAACATCTCGTACGTCAACCAAGAAGCTTGGATCCAGCACGCGACGCTCAAGAAGAACATCCTCTTTGCGACCGAGTTGGACGACGACTACTACAATGCTGTCTTGTCGGCGTGCCAGCTCAAGCCCGACTTGGAGATGCTGCCGGACGGTGACGCGACCGAGATTGGCGAGCGTGGCATCAACTTGAGCGGCGGCCAAAAGGCGCGCGTGAGCCTCGCCCGCGGCGTGTACCACCGCAAGGCCGACATCTACCTCCTCGACGACCCACTCAGTGCCCTCGACGTGCACGTGGCAACGGCGGTCTTTCACGAGTGCATTCGTGGCCTCCTTGGCGGTAAGACGACGGTCCTGGTGCTCAATAGCCACTACCATTTTCTGCCGCTCGCCGATCGTGTTTTGCTCATGGACAACGGGTCGATCGTTGGTGACGGCACGTACGAGTCGCTCAAGTCGACGTTCCCGCACCTGATGAACTTTACCGAGCACAAGTCGGCCGAGCCGTCCGACGACGAAGGCGACGACGACCAACAAGAAAATGCGACCAAGGATGAGAAGAAGGCGGTCAAGGAGACGGCGGCCGGCAAGCCCGCGGCGCTTGAGAAGGTCGGACCGAACGGCAAGGGTGGGCTCATGTCGAAGGAAGACCGGGGCAAGGGCGCGGTGACCATGGGCACGTACAAGATGTACTTTGGCGCGAGCGGCTTCAACGGCTACGTGGTCGGCTTCTCGATCCTCGCCTTCTTCGTACTTGCGCAGACGTCGCTGGCCATGACCGATTGGTTCATGAGTTACTGGGCCAACACGTCGTGGATGAACACAAGCGTCCGCTACGGCTGGGTGTACGTCGGCATCGCGCTCTTCTCGTGCCTCCTGACGTACGGGCGATCGCTGTACGTGCTCTTCATCGCGATCCTCTGCTCCAAGTCGCTGCACGCGATGCTCTTCCAGAAGGTCGTCAACGCGCCCGTCCCGACCTTCTTTGATATCACGCCCATGGGTCGGATCCTCAACCGCTTCTCGAGCGACCTCGATCAAGTCGACTCGATGCTGCCGTACATGGGCCTCCTCTTCCTCCAGTTCCTCTTCCAAGCGCTGGCGGTCCTCGCAGTGTGCATGGTCGCAACGCCGTGGATCCTCGTCGTCTACGCGCCGCTCGCCTACCTCTTTTACAAGATCCAGCAGTACTACAACAAGAGCGCCGGGGAGCTCAAGCGCATGGACGGTATCGCGCGGTCGCCGGTCGTGACGCTGGTCCAGGAGACGGTCTCGGGTCTCTCGACGATCCGCGCCTTCAGCATGGCCGACGCCTTCCTGCACAAGCAGCGCGACGCCGTCGACAACTACGTGAGCTTCTCGTTCGCCTACATGTGCGCTGGCCGGTGGTTCCAGATGCGCCTCGACTGGCTCAGCTCGGCGATCATCGCTGGCGTCGCCTTCATTGCCGTCTTTGGGAAGGACTCGATCGGGCTCGTTGCGGCGGGTCTCTCGCTCACGTACGCGACGCAGATCTCGACGATCCTCTCCCGCGTCGCGACCTTTATGACGATGATCGAAAACATCATGACGTCGGTCGAGCGCCTCGGCCACTTCCAGTCGCTCGACAACGAGGATGACACGACGATCGATCGCGTCACTGTCAACGCGTCGTGGCCGGCGCAGGGTGTCATCACCTTTAACAACTACTCGATGCGGTACCGCGACCACCTCGACCTCGTCCTCAACGAGATCAGCTTCACGGTGCCGTCGGGCGCCAAGGTCGGCATCTGCGGCCGCACCGGCTCGGGCAAGAGCTCACTCATGGCCGCGCTCTTCCGCATGGTGCCGAGTGCGACCGGCTCGATTGTCATCGACGACGTCAACATTGCCAACGTGTCGGTGACGACGCTCCGGTCGCGGCTCACGATCATCCCGCAAGACCCGGTGCTCTTCTCTGGCTCGCTGCGCTTCAACTTGGATCCGTCGGGCAAGGCATCCGACGACGAGCTCTGGACGGTCCTCAAGCAAGTGCACTTGGGTGACGGCATTGCGTCGCTGGACGACGAGGTGGCCGAGCGCGGCAGCAACTTCTCCGTGGGCCAGCGCCAGCTGCTCTGCATTGCGCGCGCCTTGTTGCGCAAGAGCAAGGTGGTCGTCCTCGACGAAGCGACCGCCAACATCGACCTCGAGTCGGACAAGCGCATCCAGGCGACGATCAAGGAGTGCTTTGTGGGCATCACGATGCTCATCATTGCCCATCGACTCGACACGATCATCGACTCGGACCGGATTCTGGTGCTCGACGCTGGCCGCGTCGTCGAGTACGACACGCCGACGGCGCTGCTTGCGATTCCAGACGGGTCGTTTGCCAAGCTCGCAGAACAGGCGCACCTCCAAGGTTGAACCATCCCTCTCCACACCTACAAAATACCTTTTCCAGTTAAGGCATAAATACTCGTAGTATGTTTTAGAAGGCATAGAGTGTCAATTTCATCGTAGTTTTCATGATTTGTATCAAGTGCATCGGTTGATACAATTCAAGATTGCGTTGTGTTGCATTTGCTCAAGAGATCATGGGCGCTGGTAGTCGCGGCTTGCACGATGTATATACATTGAGTTTGATGCCATCGTAGCCATCTCTGGGCCCGTAAATCCATGTCATGGGAGGCGCCGCCGCATGCATGAGTGTATCAGAGGATAGTTGGCTTGTATTCCACTTTGCCTCTACACAGCTTGTAGCAATGATGTAGCGATCGCGGTTGACGCAAGCTCGTACGAATTCCAACAGTTTCAAGGCATCAGAAGCTGTTCTGGACCGTCATATCAATGTAATTGGCGTCCTCAAGCGGTACCTACAAGGGCTCAAAGTCCGTACCAGCGTTAAACGCATTAGACCTCTTGCTGCAAAGAAGCCTAGCTTATAATCGTTGTGCTATACTGAAAGTGTCTGTCGACAGTCTGGACGCTTGGTGGTTGCCGTCGGACAACGGCCAGCGATGGACGGTTTGCAGTTGGTTTTCGGAAACGTCTCGTTCAGCCAACGACACCAAGAGGCAGCATGATGGACGTCGGTAGCATCCAGGACGACATGATCCGCGAGCTCATGGTGTTCATTGCGAGCGCCGAGTTCCAAGCAGCGTTCGAAGACTTTTTCCTCTCGCACGCGCTCACGTTTTCCGACGAAGAGGAGCACCGGCTCGAGTACACGGCCATCTTTCAAAAGTTCCAGTCTCTCTTTGAAGACCACATGCAGCGTACGTCTCGACGATGTCCAACGACTTATGCATGCCAGGGTTCTACGAGGCGCACAGCATCACCGAGGCGGATTTCGCCAAGCGCTGTCGGGCGGTACGTCAACGCTTGCGTCGCTGGCTTCAGCGGCGCGTAGGCGGTCAAGGCGGACCCCAAGGCGAGTCAGTACCTCGACATCGTCCTCGCGTCCATGGACTACCAAGCCTTCTTCAACTTGATGAAGTTTATGCGCAAGCGGGCGGCGACCGAGACAAAAGGCAAGCGCAAATTTCAGGCCGACGCCAAAGACGACGCAAAGAGCGGCGATACAAAAGCTGGCGCCAAGACGCGAGCGGACGACGAGAGCAAGTAGACAACTCATTAGTCGTGGATATGCAAGGTGATGATGGTACAAAGCATGCTTAGCGCGTCTCTTCCATGCCCGTCTTGACGATGTAAAAGAGGGCGTGGATGGCGTGGATGTTGTTGGCCTTGATCGCCTTGCGGCACGCGACGATGACACTCGACTTGGCCTGGCCGACGCGAAGCCGCGCAGCGAGCTGGATCATGTTGTTGACTTCCTTGAGCGCGTCCAAGAGCGCTTGGTGGTTGGTGCTACGTTTCGTGTACTCACCGAGGAGCTGGTTGTTGAGGGTAAAGAGCTCGGCGTAGTAGCTCCGCATGCGACCCCTAATCGCCGAAGCGACGATGACACGGCCCATCATGATCTTTCGTCAATGTACATGTCGTTGAGGAGACGCGCGTCCTCGGCGCGGATGACGAGGTTCTTGATTTGGTTCGAGTCGTCGGCCATTTCGCCCGTGAGCTTGAGTCGAATGCTGTTGCAGTCATCAACCTAGGCGAACAACCTCTGTCGAGCAAGAAAGATACGACACGGTTGTCGCTGTACCCGCATGAGGAGGTCCCGAAACTCGGCCATTTGCTTGGGAAAGTCGGCAATCGACGCCAGCTCCTCAATCTACTCGCAAGCATACGTCGTAGAACCGAGAAGCGGCAGTCGACCTCGAGGTACGAGCAGAGGTCTTGGACAATCTCGGCCGCCATGGCCATGTCGTCGATATGAATAAACGTCTACGCAGGGAGCGTTTGCCCAGTGTGCGCCCAATGGACAGAGTAGTGTACGTCGTTGGGGGTGACAACAATCGCGAGGTCCATTTTGCCGCCAATGTGACGAAAGTACAAGTCGTGGTTGGGGCTCTCCTCGATCGGGTCCGGGAGCAAGAAAGCCGACTTGACCCACGCGCCAAACTAAACCGATTGTCTCGTAACGATGCAAAACGATATAGAGCAAACGCACTTGCTGCTGCATCTTGGAGAGCGTGCGAAACTTGACGACGCCGAGCGGCCGGTCCTTGGGCGGCGTCTTGAGCAGCGAGAAAACACCAAATTTGGGCAGCTGAAAGTGTTCTTCAAACACATGAAAGACAGACGCATTGCCGCGCGTGCCCACCTAATCGTGTACGCTATTGTCATGTCGTTTGTAGACTGAAAACGTACCAGCACTTTAAAGTGCAATTTGGCCGCTGCGGTCTTTTTGACCGACCGGATCTGCACCGTGGCTGTCGGACTCGGCGTCGCTGGCCGCAGCACGAGCGACTCGCCATCAAAGATGCCTGCGTCATAGTCGTACACGACCACCATCTATGCATTAAATCCAGTGGAACATGTGGAAATGGCTTGCTCTACCTTGATGACGCTCTCCGTGTCGGTCGAGACCGCCAGCTCGATGCTCGCGCTCGCCATGGACGCCGATGCTTTGATTGTGATGCTAGAGACCATTCGGAGTCCAAAGTGACACCGCACTACCTACCGCGTCGAGGGAGCGAGCCGTGCGTTCGTGCTCTTTGTCGTCTTGGCGACAGCGTTCTCAAACGCCTTGAGCTCCGCGGCCAAGTTGGCTTTGGATTTGATGAGTTCCTGGACTTCTCTTTCTTCGGCCGAGACGTGGTCGGGCATGAGCGCGCTGGCGGCAACGGCGTTGGCGCCCATGCCACCCGCAAAGAGGTACCCGCGGATCTAACACCATCGAAAAGATACAATAAGCAACCAATAAGACAGTACGAGCGTCATTACCTCGCCGTCCTGGGCGCAGCAAAGCACTTCTTCCTGGCCACGCGTGCAATAGTCGGCCGTCAAGACAGACGCAATCGGCGCGGCAAACGTATCGCGGTACACGACTTCGCCGTTCGTGAGGTTGCGCGCTTCAAAGCGGCCGTTGCTCCAGCCAATCACAATCTACACACGTGGCATCGCGACGTGAAAACGATGGACTCTACCTCCTTGTCGCCGTCGCCGTTGATGTCAAAGGCGTTGATGGACGTCGGAACGTTCTTGCTCTTGACGCGCCAGACGCGGTGCTTGCCCTTGTAGACGCCGACAGTACCGTTCTCGAGGGCGTACCCAAAGAGATGCTTGTCGATGGCGCACAAGTCGACGATGCGGCTCGACTCGTGGCACTCGCAGACAACGTCTTCTTGCTGGAACGCTCGAATCTCAAAGTCGTCCGACCCAACGACAAGCTCGTCCTTACCGCTGCCCGAGACGTCGCAGATCGTCATCGCGGTCACGTTGTCGCCGGTGACGGTCCAGAAGAGCTCGGTGCCCTCCTTGTCAAAGCCCTGGGCGCCGCCACTGTTACGGACCATGATCATGTGTAGGCATTCTGTACCTGGATCGAGCAGTTGCCGCCGACGATGACCATGCGCGATGGAATTGTCGGAAGAGAGCCAAAAAGCATCGTGTTGACGCCATCCGGCACGTCCTTGTAGAACGTATCCGAGTTCTTCTCGACGTTGTAGCCCAAGATGTTGGCCTGCGTGCCCACGATGAGCGTGTCGCCGTCGTCATTGTCCTTGAACTTGCCGACGCTCAACGCCGAGATTTGCCGATTGATGTTGAGGAACCGAACGGAAGGCGCCGACTCGGTCTCGTTGTGCTCGTGCGGAGAGTGGAGGAAGACCTTGCCCGAGCTCGTCGCGCACGCCAGCGACGGGTGCGTCCCATCAAACTTGCCGACTTTGGCCAAGCGCGCCAAAATGGCTTGCTGCATGTGCAGCTTGAACGACGGCAGCATCGTCGTCGTCGCCAACGGTCGTCTGTGCACCGCGATCTTTTGTAAAAGATTCCAACACACACTATTTCCGTGTAGAAAGGCAATTTCGAATGTCCACTCCACAGCGCGGGTGTATGTGCTGTATCCAGGCGCAGAGATCTCTTGTCTGTCAATCCCACCAAATGCCACGTTCATTCCATCTTGAAGCGTTTGCTTCGCATCCCTGGTACTACTCGCGTACTGTACTTTGGCGACATGGCAGAGATGGATGAAATGACATTTTCGCTGACATATTCCAAGTTGTAGATTCGCACTAGATGCGATGGTGCGCGCTGCGCAAGACGCGCCGCGTGAAGAAGGCGCCGTCGGCGTGGCCAAACCCCGAGAGCGGTGAAAAGTCAAAGGTCGCAGCGTTCCCGAATTCAGACTCGTTGACGTCGATCCAGCCGCACTCGATCGCATCAATGACGCGCTCCATGTCGTCGTCGCCCTCCTTGCCGTAGACGTACGCTTTGAGGCGCGCGGGCGCCGCATTCGCTTCGGCGATCACGTCGGCGATTGTCTGGAACGTGCGCAGCAGCGCGACGGGGCCAAAGAGCTCGGCCTGGACATGCGAGTCGACGCCTTCGAGGAGCGTCGGCGCCATGTAGTAGCCCGTTTCTGGCACCTTGACATCTTTTGCTGAAATCATCGATGTCTCTGGGAGCTCCAGAAGCTTGGCCACGGTCGCGTGGAGGGTCGTTGCGATGCACATGTTGAGCGCACCCATTGCGTTCGCTTCGTCCCGCGGGTCGCCGATCGAGAGCGTCGATGCTTGCTGCACGAACGCGTCCACAAACGCGTCGCGGAGACTCGCGTGGACAAGGACATTGGAGGCGCCGCAGCAGTACTGGCCGTTGATGCACGAAAAGGTCTTGAGCAGACCGGCCACCGCAGCATCCACGTCAGCCCCGGGCAGCACTACAAACGGATTGACGCCCCCGAGCTCGAGCGCATATGGCTTGAGCGTCGGTGCACACAGCGCTGCGATCTCAAGCCCGACGCGGGTCGAGCCCGTAAAGCACACGCCTTTAACGAGCGGCGATGCAACGAGCTGCGTCGCGACGGCCGCGCCGCCGTGGACGATCTGGATCAACCCACGGGGCAAGTCGGCCGCGACGACAGCGTCGATGAAGACGTTGAACGCGTGCGGGCTGTACGGCGACGGCTTGACGAGCACCGGGCAGCCAAAGTAGATGGCCGAGAGGATTTGGATCAACGACGACCCGAGCGGCGCGTTCGTGGGCGCAAGCACGACGATCGGACCCAGCGGGATGGCTTTGAGCGCGCCTTTGCCAGACGCGAGCGGTGCCCACACGTCGACGTTCTCGGCTTCGTCCTTGAGACTCGCGTTGCGCAGCTGCGACGGGTTGCGGAGGACGCTGGGGCCGTAGTTGGAGATGGCGTTGCGGTCGCCGACGTCGATCATTTCGGCGATCCGAATGTCTTCGTGCCGCGCCTCGAGCTCGCTGGCAAAGCGCTCGAACACGACGTCGCGCTCGGGGCTACGCAGGAGGCGGGTCCAGACGCCGGAGCTGTGCAAAGCGTCCGCGACGGCAAGCGCGGCTTCGACGTCCGTGGCTGCGGTGGCGAGAAGCGGCGTCAAGGGAGCGCCGGTCGCAGCGTCTTGGGTCGACGGAAACAAGTCGGCTTCGGCAAAGTCGGTCACGGTCGGCGGGACGCGCTCGTTGTTGATGAGGTTGTCGAGCGTGCGGACGTAAGCGGGATGTGTGGTCGTCATGGCAAAAATGGAAATGAACATTAAACGAGACGCTTGGACGCTGCCACGTGGGTGGGACGCCGCCATCTGGTGTTGGCAATCTGGCGAAATGTGTCTAATCACTGCATCTGGGCAAGCGTCGGTGGCAACGACCCGACGTCGTCACCCATTGATTAGACACAAAGATTCGCAGATACCAGTAGCTCCAGCAATTTACAAGGCGCCAGTCGACGCCGTCTTCGTTCCAAAAAACGACGTCCCTAGTTCTTGGTCGGCACACAACCATAATGTACGTCGCTCATCGTCGTGGCCTGGGATTTCTGCTCCTCCGCGCAATGTGTTGGTAGCACATTTGGCGCGTCTTCGATCGATATAGCCAAGCAGAAGCGTACGTGAAGCACACGGTCATTTGATCCAGCACTAGTCAGGCAATACGACCACATCAAGGACATGCAATTATGTTGATTATAGTGTACAGAGGACAACGTCACGTCCCTAGTCGAGCTCGTACATGACGTCATTGGTGAAGCGACTGATGAGCGCCGCCTTGGTCGCCGGCGCCATCGTCGCAGCCACTGCTTCGGCGGCTTGGACAGGCGTCTCCGCCTTGCAAACACTCAGAACGACGAGGACATTGTCGTCGGCCACCGACGCGACGCTGCACTTCGCAGGCTCAAGATACGTGTCGTCAAAGTCCTTGGTCAAGCAGTACGACTGCGCCTCGCGCAGCGTGCGGAACCGAAGCGTCATGCGCGACGAAGTAAACTCTGTCTCAACGCTCGACGGATCGACCGACGGCACGTCGACGAGAAGAGAAATCGACGTTCCGTCGTCGCTCGTTGAGATTCGGAACGGCGGCGTTTTGAGTGCGCCAACCTTGGTGCACACGACGGCCATGTTGGTCGTCGCAATATCATGCGTCCACTCGGCAATATTGGCGACGGAGAAGGACCATTCAAACCAGAGACCCTCCGCGGTGCGGAATTGAAGGCGCGCAACGTTGGCTTCTTCGAGGATCGAGACGGTCGCCGCTTCGATACCGGGTACGTGCACAAGGTACGAGATATGCGACTCGGTCTCTTGCTCCGTCACCTTGGGCGTCTTGTACGTGATCCTACAGGCTTGACATCAGGAATCAATTCAAGGTGTCAGGATTGTCGTCTACCGAGGCTTGTCGTGGAGGGCCATGGCCGCAAATTCGCGGTACGGGGCAAATTCATCGGTGGGTGGAAGCTTTGGAGTCGTCACCTGTTGGACTGCCAACACGTCTGTGGCCACCACGGACGGGACCGTTGCTGGCGGCGACGCGGCAGCTGTAGCTTTCACATGGTCTTGCTGGACCGTCTCGGTTGTCTGTGCGTCGGCACTGCCGTCGTTGATAGGCGCATCTTTGCTTGTCGACTCGACACGGGTCCTACCGAAAAACGTGATGAGAACGAGTGAGACACATAGGGAGGAGGTACGGTGCCGTGGGCCGAGGTGCTTCGGGGACGACCGGTAGCGTCACGATGAGCTTCTTGGTCGCCTTGTCAAACTTGGCCACGCCCTTGGCTTCCACGACCGGAAAAGGCAGATCGATGCACAGCGGCGCATACGCCTTTGACTCGACCTTGACCTGTGTGGCCGAGACGTCCAGGTCGATGCCCGCCGCCGACGTCTACCATAATAGCGACAATACTTGCATGAGACAATTGCAGTGGGAGAGAAGAATACGTGTACATGGGTCGGGAGATCCATCTTGAGCACGAGTTCGCGCGGCCGAAAGAGTTTCTTCTCGCCGTTTTCCATGTGGTCGGCCATGTCAAACTGCCCGCGCTGGACGATCTGAAACACAATCGCGGGTCTAGTTGAGATTCAGACGATGCGTTGAGTTGCACTTGCGTACTTGGCAACCACCGTTGCTGACTTGGTCTTGGTCGTCGGTGTCGAAGACGGTGCAGTGGTCGGCTTGGTCGATGACGGCTTGGTGTTGGGCTTGGCCTTCACACTAGTTGTCGGCGGCGCCTTGGCGGTGGGCACTGCTGCTGGGCTATTCGACTTGGCAGCACTCGAACTCGTTGCACTACAAAGACAGTGAACAAGTAAATATTACCACCCTCGTTTGGATAGAATGAACCTCTCGGAGGAAGTCTTGGGCGTCGAGATGCACATTGTGATCGGCGATCCTGTCTTGTACGACACGCCCTTCAAGATGTGATAGTCTACGCATCTCATGAGCGCATGGACGTCGACGAATTGCATGTACCGCGGGAGACCTGGCCGTCGTTCGGGTTCGTCTTGGAGAGTGCGAGGTCGACGCCATCCAGCGCCGTACCGATGAGCATCTTGAGGAACGCGGCGCTGTCACGGCCGCGCGCCAGCGTCTGCGGATGGTAGCACACGTCAAACGTCATGACGGCTTGGCCACCTGCGTCGCCATCGTCACTGCCGCCATCCGCCACACGGAAGAGTACCTTTGTCGTGCTCCATGCGCTGTGGGCCCACGCAGTACGGGAGGTTCCAGGACGTGCCGGCGGCGACCTGCGGCGACGGCGCGACCTTGGTGCTCGACGGCGGCTGAATCTTGTCGGACGAGCAGATGTTGACAAAGACCTTGCGCGCCTGGAGCTTGGTCTTGAGCACGAAGCCCGGCGTCGGCAGCACGAGCTGCTTGTCGGTCGGGACCTTGTTGTCGTTCTCGAGCTGGCGCAGATACGCCTCCTGCTCGGCGCGGTGCGTCGGGTCCGAGATCTCGAGCATGTACTCGTTGAGGAGCGACCGGAACTCCGGGTCCTTCATCGCCTTGACGAAGCTCTGCTGCTCGTCCGGCGTCATGTCGAACTTGTCGGCGCGGGCCTTGTCGGCGGCCGCGGCGGCAAACGCCGCTTCGAGCGGGCTCGGATCTTCACCAGCCATGGTCAAATCGAAAGTCGAAGCTCCGCAGCGGCTTCGATGGATGTTATTTAATTATACCCGCTCGCTTTCTTTTAAAAAGCGTTATGTAACACATCGACCGCACGACTTGAGTATATTTTTAGGCGCGATGAACCTCGAGGAGCGCTTGGCGCATCTGCAGTGGCGCAAGGTCTGCAACGAGAGCCAGATCCAGGGCGCGCTCAAGCAGACCAAGCAGCTTGTCGACCGGGATACGCTCCTGAACGCGACCGAATCCAAAGATGCGTCCAAGTGGGTTCGCCGCGTCGTGCAAACCGAGCTCGCCAAGCCCCTCGAGGTAATCGTCGCAATGGATAGTGTAGAATATATGTATCCTAAATTACAATATTGGATAGATATCGCTCGAGCAGTACGAGCAGATTTTGCGCGAGAATGACGCCGAGAGTGCGGCGCTGGAGCGAGCGAGCGCGCTGCATGCCAACAGCGTAGCCGCGATCCAGGCGAAAATGAAGTTGCGAGAAGAGCACGCCAAGCGACTGCGGCATTACCGCAAGCACAAGCAGCTCTTTCTCAAGCAAGATGACGCGGCTGCTAGCCCCCATCGCCATCCCCACAAGGACAACAACGAGTCGCATCCGAGCAGAGCCAAGCACTAGCCATCGTTTTGCATCGTTCATATTACACTCTTCATTGAAAAGGACACTCGGTTGAGAGAATATGCTCACTTGAACGTCACGAGCTCAATGTCAAAGACGAGGTTGGTGTTGGGCGGCACTGTACCACATTGAGTTGAGGAAGCACCCGATGCGCCGCAGCATACGTAGACACTCACTCACGATACAAAAAAGGATATAGTCCTGGAAAGCCACGCTTCCCGTACGCCTTGTCGGCAGGAATGTAGATCTTGGCGCGCTCCTTCATGCAGAGCTAGCCCACCTTTAGCTACCAGCACGACGACGCATCGCTGCACGCACCCGCTCGATGCCTTCGTCCAAGCCCGGAATCACTTGCTCCGCCCCGAGCTTAAACTTGAAAGGCTTGTCGCGGTCGCGCGACGAGTCGAACTTCTTGCCATCTTGGAGCTACGCATGCGCCTCGTCATGCGGCAGAAGTCGGGCGACGGCGTACGTAAGCCGTGTAGTGGACGACGACCGTTTGACCTTTACGCGGGTAGTTGACGCCGTCGCCAGCGACGAAGACCTCGACCTGCACCTCGCCAGCCTTCTACGTCGGCCGTGAGCGTACTGCGCGCAGGCGCTGCCACGTACGAGGTCGAGCGCCGAGTACTCCTTCTCGCGATGGCCCATGCGCGCCGCTTCGAAAATGGTAGCTACGGGCGCGCTTGATTGGCTCGGTCTTATCCGGATACCCAATCAAACGATAGCATCGAAGATTTGCAGGGATCGTGACGTTGAAGGGTGGACGGGACGACATCCACTTTGCATTGATGACGGCCAAGGCGCTTGTCGGCACGGCCGCCGCCGACTGGACTGCGCTCTCGGTGGCCATGGGTCGGACCATGATCCCGTACATCGCAGTGCTCTCGAGCCTCCTCTTCGCCGTCGCGCCGCTGCCAGACGTCCGGCGTATCCGCGTCGCCAAGAGTACGCTGACCTTGCCGTTTGGCCCGTTCTTCTTTTACTTGCTGCAGTCAGCGCTCTTCCTCTTGTATGCATGCGTGACGTCCAACCGTCTGCTCCAGACGACCACGACCGTCGGCGCTGTCCTTGGCGCGTACTACGTGGCCACCTACTACACGTACACGCTCGAGAAGGTACATTGGCATGAGCCGAAGCGTTTTGGAAACAAACACGAGCTTTTGTAGCGACTGGCGCGCTGGTACCTCCTTCTTGGCGCGCTCTTGTATGTGTTCTTGCTGCACGGCGCCATGGTCAAGCCCACGCACGAAGCGAAAGTGCTCGTCGGCATTCCTGGTGCGAACGAGCCTCTCTGGTCCGACGATATGAATGCAGCCATGCAGGCAACATCGTCATGGTACTGACTGCAGTCTCGCCGCTGTCCAAGCTGCCCGACATCATTCGCCGGCGAGACGCTTCGTGCCTTCCCGTGGGCATGTCGGTAGGCGCCCTTTCAATTCTATGCCATGGCTAAGACGAGGTACTAGATCATGAACGTTGTGGCGGGCGGTGTCTGGACGTTGTACGGTCTCATGCTTGACGACATGGTCGTTGTCTTTCCAAACGCCATTAGCACTCTCGTCGGATTTGTGCAGGTACCGTATCACATTTGGGCAAGCTTCTTACTCTCTCTTTATATCTAGGTGGGTCTTCTGGCCAAGTATCCGCCGACACTCAAAGACCAGCATGTGGTCTAACCTTTATCGATCGACGTCATGCCTGTGCATAGAGACAACAACGACAGGCATTTATTGTTGATAGCAAAACGAATATTTTCCTGTGGGATGCAAGCCACGTTGACGTTTGTAGCTAATTGGGACGCGTGCCGTTGCCAGCAGGGTCTGGATTGCCGAGGTACACCCGGTAGTAGGGCGAGAAGGCCAGGATCAGCGGCAGGAAGAGCTGGAGGCCGTCGAGGAGGCCACCGTGGACGCCAAAGATGCCGCGTGGTGGCGCGTCGCCAGCAACCTGCTTGAGCACAGCAAGGAACAACCTTCCGAGGTTGGCAACGAAGATTGCGCCGCCAGTGTACACGACGCTGGCGCTTGTGGACCCGACAATATCGACGTGGAGCGTCGTGAAGAACATACCGAGGATGCCTCCGAGGCAGCTCGCGAGGATCTCGAAAAGGCGCGGCGAGTCGGCGCCAAGGCAGCGCACGAGGGGCAGGTTGCACCGCGAGGATCCGCACGACTTTTCGAGGCAGCGGTGCCAGAGGTACTGAGCAAAGGACGCGCCGATCGTCGCGTAGAGAACGCCGCTGAGCAAGTTGACTGCAAACGTTTGGTGCAGGTGCTCAATGTAGCCCGAGATCGCACTGCAGCAGCCGAAAATGTACATGAAGCCGACAAGGTGGTGGCAAATCAAGATGAGCGACACGATCGGTGGTGCGGGACTGAAGAGCATGAGCGCAATGATGAGGCTTCCACCCTAGCACAAGGTCATGTGGCAAGTCTGTCGTCGAAAGTGCATGTGTGTGGTAATACCTGCGCGTAGAGCTCGCCATTGTCCATGACAAACTTGTGCGAGAGAACGGACGCTTGGTACGCAATGGCATCGATGCTGACGCAGACGAAGAACGCGCCAAAGCAAATGAGCGTCACTGCGGCCGACCACGACGGACAGTAGACGCTCAAGAGCCCGGACCCGCCGCCCGTAAACGTACCCAGCGCCTTGATCGTCCGCGGGTACATGACGCCTTTCGACTAGATTCACATTGCTTGTTATCCAAAATTTCCCCATGGACGCAGACATACCGAGTTGAGAACGTTAAACCCGTACCATGTGCAGCCATAGTAGGTGCTGCCACCCATCACACCAGCGAGAAGGCTCACGAGAATGAGACGGCCGCCAAAGAAGCGATCGGCGAGCGCTTGGCCGCACGAATCAGTGCCATCTACAAACAATGAAATCTCGATTTGGAGAGAAGGATGCGTACTTGGCGACTGGTCTGGGTCGAGCGACGCGGTGAGGGCGCGAGTGCTGTGGTGAGCGAGCCATAGAAACTCGTACGAGCAGAGGAGGAGCGAAGTCGCGGCGAAGAAGGGCGCCGAGCGGTCCCAAAGGTACGCCTGCGCAATAGCAAAGAGACCCAAGAACGCGATCGTTGTGCCAAGCTGGACGCCGCACGCGTGCGCCTTGGGGCAGTTGGCAAAAACGACGGTGCTCAGTCGCGAGGAAGACGCAGAGGAAGAGACAGTCTCGCGCGGTGTTGCAGGTACACCCAAGTACGTCGACTTGGCGAGCTCTTCGTCCATGTCGTCGTACATGCTCGAGGTGGGAAACATCGATCCTTCGATCGAAACGACGCTTGGAAATCTGCCGTTAATTGCGGACCTCCTGGAATCATCGTTTAATTTGTACGAACCAGTCCCTTGTCAAGTTGGCGCTCCTTGTACTCCTACGCAGTCCATCGTCATGAGAAAGAATGGAACTACACGGTAGTACAGGTAGACGCACCAGGACTTCTTGCGGAAGCTCGTCGTCTTGCGCTCCGACAAAGCATTCACCGACGCTACGTCCGTAATAATGCAAAACGTAGAATGACCGAGTCCAGAGGCACATAATGCATATAAAGAGTCGCAAGCAATCCTACCTCGCAAAGAAGACGCGAGCGTCTTCGCTCATGGCCCAATTGGCTCGAATGCAAATGGCGCGCTTGGCGCCCATGGCCGGGAATGCGTCCGCTACATAAAATCGTTAGGGTTCAGTTGTGTAGATGTATTGAAGTACCCAACTTCTCGGCGTGCGATGCAAGCACAAACACAATGACATCCCCGTAAAGTACTTGGCGTGTTCTCTGGCAGAAAAGACGTCGCCCATCAAGTCGTGTGTCTCGAGAAGGAGAGCGTCGCCGTTGACGCCGTTCGCACAGAAGTGCAACACGGTGCTCCGGGGCTCGATATCTTCGCTATCAACGAGCAACATCCCATCTCACGTATAACAATATGGTCAACGTACAATGTAGCAGGCGCTGAACCCTTTGATGACCGCATCGTACAAGTCGGCTTCAACATCGATGCGCTAGTAAAAAGGCCTCGGAAACCTCATACATCGAGGCGCATGTGTATGTTGCACTTGGTCACTGCACCGTCGCGTCCTGCCAGCACGAACGGCGACGCGTGCAGAAACGTCTAGACGTGGAAGCGTCATGTCGAGCAAGTGGGAGGTACAGGAGCATAC
>NW_012156460.1:125041-128824 GCF_000151545.1 Saprolegnia parasitica CBS 223.65 | reverse complement strand
ACCTCCGACTCCATGCGACGACGGCCGACCTTCATGCGACGATGGGGGGCGTCGCACGACTTGCCCCCCATCGTCGCATGGAGGTCGGCCGTCGTCGCATGGAGGTCGGAGGTCCTCTTGATCTTATCGATCAAAAGCTGGAATGAACGCGAAGAAGAACTGGCTCGGAGCTTGGGGAGCTTGTTTCTTTTCGACTTGGTTTTTTATGCCGATCGTTGGCTGTTTAAAACATGTTTCAAACGACCATGTTGCAATTGGTGAGCAAGGGCAATGATGCAGATTCATAAAGGGCAATAAAGATGCAGATTCATACTACAGTAGTATATTACGGTATGATCATATAGCTCTTCTCGTGAGCGCTAATGCTTTGACCAACGCCACCGATGAATGAATCCATACAAAAAATCTCCTATAAGTACACTGAATTTGGTTGCTTATCGTGCGCCGATTAGTTCTTCACCGCGGGTCAATGCGGCGGCGGCAGGACGTGTTCGACGCCAGCGTAGTGTGGCACACAATCTTGATGGGGTTAAGGCCACTCGGGTGCTTGAACGCGCCGACGTGCGACGAGATGGCGCGGGACGTGACTAAAAAGTGCACGGGCGTCTTGCTGCGGCAAATCTTGTCGAGCCACGTAACAAATGCACGCGAAGCGACGAGTGCGTCGACGCCATCTAGCACGATCAGCGTCGCGGCTTGGGACTCCGACGACCTACTCGTAAGAATCGTAAGAAATTTGCTCACCGCTGCTTCCGTACAGACCGGTCGGTGGTTGCCGCGAGCCAAGCGTCCACTTGGAGCTTAAGCGCATCGAGGACAGCGTCGTTTGCGACGCCAGGGCACGTCTCAGCGATATCTTCAACGCTGATGAATGTGACCCCGCGCGCAAAGACAGGGGTCAGCTGCAGCGCGCGGGCAGCGCTGCACGCAAGTTGCGTCTTGCCCACGTTGCTTGGTCCATGCAACCATGCAACATGGACTTTGCGGCCTGCGAGACGACTGCAGATCTACGCACACAAATAGCTGACCTCCTGGAATCATCGCTTTGATTTTGAACGAACGTCTCCCTCGTCGAGTTGGCGCTCCTTGTACTCCTACGCAGTCCATCGTCATGAGAAAGAATGGAACTAGTACAGGTAGACGCACCCGGACTTCTTTCGGGAGGTAATCGGCACGAAGAGGCGGGAACGGGTCCCCGGGCAACACGTCCGAGTCATCAAACGCTTCGGGAAAGATGACCGCCGAGTGATCGGCGCCACGCGGCAGGAGGACAAAGTGGTCCGCTTCCTGTAGTGAGCTGAGTGGCACCAGTTTTGATCGTCGCGATGCGAGCCTTCTCTGCGTCGTGGATATTCGAACGGCGGACATCGGACGTCGCCACGTTAAAACCTTCGTCGATGCCGCAGCCGCGCCCAAGCATCGTGTAGAGCGACCTAGTCAAGGCGCAGTGAATGCATATCGAGAGTTCCACGCAATCCTACCGAGCAAAGACGTTCACTGCGTCTTCAGCCATGGCCCAGTTCGAGCTCACGGCGATGACGTGCTTCACGCCGGCCGCCAGAAACGCGGGAGCTAGGACATGCAATAGCTTTAGTAGCGAATCATACAGAGGTGCAAATGAACGTACCCATCTTCTCCGAGTGACACGCAAGGAGGACGACGAGTCGTGGCGGGGCCGACTGAAAGAACTTCGCAAGTTGCTCGACGTACACCAAGTCACCCGACAGGTCGTCAAACTCGAATAGAAGCGCAGCATCGGTCGTACCGTGACCGGAAAAGTGCATTACGGTGCACCCGTCCTTCTCGGCACGTATGAGGCTTGTGCGCGTCGCCACGACCGGGCGCACAGCGACAGCTACGAAATACATCAGAACTTGTCGACACCAGCGGGCGTCGTACGGCGCGTTGTCGTGTGCGCTCTTTGCTAGAACCACAAATCGTATCAGACGAAACATGCGGAGCATGCTCCGTGCGCCGACGTGTCGCAAGCCTGCAACGACCGCGTCGTACTCGGCGTCGGCGTCGGATTGCTATACAGTGCCTTGAGCCGATGGAAACGCTAGCATCAAGCGTACCGGGCATAGGGTCGGCTCGCCTTCGAGAAAGTCGACGACGTAAGGCGACGCGTGCATGAATGTCTGGAAAAACAAGTATGGATACACGCCCACGTGGTATAGTTGCTCACCACCGAGCGCTGCGTTGGCCATTTCGGGCGGTCGACCTTCTTTGGCGTCGGTTCCGGCGTCACGGGGACCGGCGGCGCCTTGCACATCGTTGACGAAGCCGCTGGCTTTTTCTTGGTCCTACGAACATATGCATGTACACTAGACATCGAAAGACGATGTGTACTTCGTCTGGTTGGTTGGGTGGGGCGGCGTCAAGTACATAAACGCGTCCTCCGTGCCTTCGGCCCTATGAGAAAGAGCATGAGCATCGGATGTACAAAACGTGCTTTACTTGATCTCGGTCTTGGTTGGCGTTTGGGGTGTCGATGCGAGGTTCGTCCTGCGAAAAGGTCAAGGAGCCGTACGACATGCATGGAGATCGTACTTGATGCGCTTCGCCACGGGCGACTCGAGCGGAGCTGCCGGCTCGGATCTACGAGAAAGAGCATGAGCACACGACATACACGGCGTCATACTGGGTCCGCTTCTTCGTCGGGTGCTCGATCGTAGGCTCGGCTTGACGCTTCTCCTTCTCCTGGCGCGTCAAGAACGTGCGAAAGGCCATCTTGATCGCGACCAATGTGCAACGAGCCTTGTGTTCTTCGGGCAGAGCCAAGATGACGCAAGTCATCGATAGGGCTGAGACATTGTAGTGCTTCTTCTTGCCCTTCGTTGAGGTCTTGACCCCGACGTTGCTGAGAAACCAAAGTTCGCGCTTGACCAAATCCGAGTTCTTCGCCTTGTCGCCAAGGACACCCAGCTCCTTGAACGCGACAGCAGCGTCGATGATCTCTTCCGGTGGCGTCGTTGTGAAGACGGTCCACGCGTCGACGTCGGCCTTCGACAGGCCTTCGTGGATCGTCACCAGGCGCGCGACGTCGGCCATGGTCGCCCGCGGGTTGGCGTCGAGGTAGCGAGAGACCTTTGTCGTCCGCGCCCTCGACTTCGCCGGATCCATGAGCGCTGAGCGGATTGGGTTGCCGGAGGCGACCGAGGAAAAGCCAATGGAGAGTACCTCCAAAGCCCGGTCTCGGAGCAGACGCTAGCAGCATCGGCCCGAGCAAATGCATCAAAAACGACATTTCATAATATCTTGGTTTAAGTATGCGTATAGTTGGGTGTTTATAGAGCCACTCAAAGCAGGTTAAGTGCGTTGGATTAGCCATCGTCCAGATTACTATATATGTCTTGTACTATATATACATGCATGATCTAAAACCACGCGATCTGAGAATCCAAAACGAGACGCTCAAGTCGACCGTTGATGTGAATGAGGGTCGATGGCCGCGATCGACTTCTCCTTCCACGTCAAGTACTGCGAGCACGACGCGGTCTTTGAGCCTCACTACACGCGGTGCGTCATTTGGCCCATCGATCTTAGCCCTCACATTGCACCATTAGGTATCAAAAGGCCCAAAAAGTCAAGGTACCGTCCATCACCACGACGTCGCCCAATGCTGCTGCTGCTGCTAGGTGCTGCGGTACGACCAACGACGTAGTCCGCGGACCCGTGGTGCACTCCATTAGATGTTTTCCGCACTGCTGCCCGCGCCACGCCCACTACCGCTACTGCGGCGCGCCGCTCGTGCTCCAGACGGCGTGGGCGTCGCGCGTGAAG
>NW_012156460.1:123441-124941 GCF_000151545.1 Saprolegnia parasitica CBS 223.65 | reverse complement strand
ATGTGCATTTGCGTGCAACGTTCAACGTACCCTGCCCCACACCTCGTGTTTTCTTGGGGCAGGGCGTGGTTGATCTTTGTGGTTTAGATAGGGCCGGTGGGCCATCTAGCGGGCTTTCGGCGTTGCATGCGCAGTAGTTTCATTTGTGTAGAAGGTTTGTGCAGGGTGCAGTGGAGCCTTTTGATTTCTGCTCGAAGTCGAGGTCGGCGATCGCCACTACCTCGTGGTGCGCATGGCGTACGACAGTCTCTGCCGCGTGTTCCTCGACCGCGGCCCGGGACCTTTACGAACTGCAAGGTGGCATTCGAACGGCCAACGACCGTTGCCTTTGGCATTCTCAACGACGGTGCACAGCACATATACTACATTCCCATCTACAAGTTGAGCGATGAGACGATTAGCCGCATCCGCATGTGTGCGACGCCGGCAGTCGTTCAGCGTCGACTGGATTCAGATCATCAAAGGTACTACGCGAACCATCAACGATGCTGTGGTGGAGCATTGACATTAGCACCGACCATCACCAAGGTGCGCGGCTGCATCGACCAGTACTTTGCCACAAGCGCGAAATGGTCAATGTGACGCCGCAGATGACCAAGACCAACACCGTGCACCCTCGCTTTACGATGCTCTTTGTTCCGCTCTCGCGACCATACGCGATAAGATACAACTGCATGACCCACGAAACGATAGCGATCTAGACAAAAGTCAACACGCGACCTTCGCTGCGCTGCGGTGCGCAGACTTTTCCCGGGCCAACGCGCCGTTGTCGCTTCCTGCAGTCGTCGCGCGATTTCACAATCGCACCTAATCGGAGAGTTGCGTGAATTTCAGTCAAGTGCGCCGTCGTACTTTATCGATATTTTATTACTCTTTTCGAGTTTAACGTCCGGCAATGTGACAGCACTTAACAGGAATTCCTAAGTCGTCCTTAATAGGACGCATTTGGCGCGATATGATTGGCTCAGACCAATGAAACTGCGTTTCATTAGTCAAAATTACTTGATATATAGCCAATGGGTTGTCCAGAATGTACGAATTAATCCCTTGGGATGCTGGTACACCACGTAAGCGTTCCTACCAGTAGCTTGGCGGTACGCCGCGACGTGCTAGACGTAGGATGAGCAGTGTGCTTCACCACACAACGAACGAGCACTGAGTTTGCTTCGTATGAAGCTGTATTGAAGCCGTCGAAGACACCACGTTTGGCTTTGAATATGTCTATCAATTGAAAAACGCGTCAAAATAAATCGAAAAACGTGTCAAGATAAATTGAAAAAACGTGTCAAAATAGATCAAAAAATCGTGATAAAATGGATACGTGGGCGAGCTCGACGGGTCTTGTAGGCTGCAGTGAAGCCGTCGCAGACACCACGTCAAATACGTCTATAAATTGAAAAACGTGTAATTTAAATCGAAAATACATGATAAAATGGACACGTGGGCGAGCTCGACGGGTCTGATGAGGCTGCAGTGAAGCCGTCGCAGACACCACGTTTG
>NW_012156460.1:101767-121833 GCF_000151545.1 Saprolegnia parasitica CBS 223.65 | reverse complement strand
TGGGCGAGCTCGACGGGTCTTTTTCTCGTGCTAGACGTAGGATGAGCAGTGTGCTTCACCACACAACGAACGAGCACTGAGTTTGCTTCGTATGAAGCTGTATTGAAGCCGTCGAAGACACCACGTTTGGCTTTGAATATGTCTATCAATTGAAAAACGCGTCAAAATAAATCGAAAAACGTGTCAAGATAAATTGAAAAAACGTGTCAAACTAATATGAAAATACAGTCATTCGATTGGCAGCCTGATTTCTTCCTATTTTGACCAATTGCGTGCCAGCACAGGAATTGCAACGCTGAGCCACACACAAGGGTACCGGTACATAAATTGAATAGGGTGTGTAACGGAATTTATTCTGGGCCGCGCGGCATTTTACATGCAGCAGACAAAACGCCACGAGGCGTTTGCAAAATTTGGACGAGGAAACTTATCCGGGGGCGCAACTTTACTGATGGAGACCATTCATTAAAGTTGCACCGTTCGATAAAGTTTCGAAAGCCATTCGTTTAAATATTTAGAGAAAAGTATCAAAGGCTGCGCTGGGAACCGCGCCACGTTGTCATGCCGACGTCGTCGATCGAGATGCCAACCGGTGTGGATGCCATAAGGAGACGCGCAAGTCCCTCACGGAGCGCCTTCACATGCGCTTCAAACAGATTTACTCCCCGGTCTTTGCCTTGGCGTTCCGCTGCGATCTGTACTACGACGCCTTGCGCGATGTGCACGAGCAGACCATATGCGAGCAGACCGATGACGGTGATCTTTTGGCTCTTGGTCAAGACGATTTTTTGAGCCAATGCCGCGAGGCGATCCAGCTTCTTTGCCGCTTCCGCCCAACGACGTGGCGAGCACGACGGCACTGTACGGCAAGTACGTGGCCATGGCGTCGGGCGGGACATGTGGCTTTGATACCCTCCGGCAATCGCAACCGTCGTTCATTTAGTCGCAAGCACTCCACCTCTATCGTGGCTTTGGGCGCCTCATGATGCAGGTATTCACGTGCCCAAAGCAAAAGCGTCTATTTATAAATATTATGTGGCGTTGTGACAACGCCACATAATATTTAGACCTGGATGAATATTAATAAATCAAACCTTACGCCGATACCTCTCCACGTCCTCTCCCTAACGACCCTCTCCCATGCTTCCTTACCTCCGAACCTCCTTACCTACTCCTCCTACGATCCCCACACTTCTCCCATCACACAAGGCCCTCAAGCACCTTATCCCCTTACCAACCCCTCTCCCACGAACCCCACTTACCAGGCGGCGTGCAGATTTCTGGTTATTATATATATATATATATATTATAATATATTCTTATTCGTGTGGTGTTGTGTGCAAAAAGCACTATGTCGTGTGCAAAACTATTTGCGTCGCGTAGACAAGGCGACAAAGGCTGTGTTGACCAAGTCGCGAGCTTCTTTGGGAGATGCGAAGGTCGAAATGCAGTCGGCCATTGCGTACAACCAGGCTCAGCGCATGCGCGAACTCAAGCAAGGAAGCGCCAACGCAGCCCGCAACTGCAAAGTGGGGTAAATGATCGCTGGACTTTTGAACTTGACTGTTGAAGAGCAAGAAGAAGCAACTTACGAGACGCTCGGCCGGCGACGCCAGCAGCATCGAGGAGCTCGAAGAGGATGGCAGCCCCGAGATTCTTCTCGAGTCTTTTGCCACGTACAATGGCGGAGACATTCCCGACCGCCTACTGTTAGGCGACCGCGATTCCGAGGACGATGACTCCTCCGACGAAGACTCTTCGTCTGACGAGGACTAAGACGAATAATACATGTACATAGTTGCTTGATGAAACACTGTTGTAGCGAAAACTACATGCGCCACTGCTGTTTCGGATATCAAAGACATAGAAAATGATATCGAATACTAGTAGAAAAGACGGTTTCAAAGAAATTCTTTATTTGATTCACTGAAAATCCATTCGAATGATTCTATAGTCTCCATCGGCGGGAATGCGCCATTTATATGGGGAATGCGCCATTTATATGGTAAAGTAGCAATTTATGGCGCAGCCGCATAAGAAAAGAGAGGGAAAAGATCCTAGATCCTATTTTATCATCGTTTTATTCCGGTGCGAGCGTGCGAAGCAGCAAGTGGCAATCCACGGACAACGTCGTCAAGTGAGCTGATTACGCAATCCTACCACTGGGGGCCATAAGTAGACAGCCCAATCACCTCCCTGGATTCTGCCTGCCGTCCAATGAGAATGCAGCGACCGCTGCCTTCGGGCGCGTTTTAATTGGACAAAAAGGGTCTAGTTTATCCCAAGCAGCCAATCGGCAGTGGTAGAAGGCGAGTAGGAACTTTGAGAAAATGGTTTGGTTTCAGTATGGTGAGGCCCCAACCATACAAAGATCGGATCATTTCTATTTTTGCTCCCAACCGTCGCAGCCTCAGATGCCGCCCGCTTCCGGCACGGCGCTGTCCTCGCCCCCAACGACATGAGCAGGCGTGTACTACGTCCCTCGCTCGCCTAGTCCTCCACGCGACGCTCGCCTCAACCAACGAGCTCTCGCCATGCTCTGCCCACGCGCCCAGCTCGTCCACAGCTCGTCCAGCTCATCGCGCCCTCACACAGCTCCCTCGTTTTCGACCCGCACGCCGAGCTCGCCAGGTCGTCAACTCGTCGGCGGCGCGCTCGACTCGACCCTATAGACCGCCGCCTCGTTCATCTTCGTGCCGCCTCGGTAGCCCGCGACACCACGCGCCGGCGTGCCTGCTCAAGGACCGCTGCGGGTCGCTGCTCACCGCGCCGGCTATTGCAGCCACAACGATGGCGGCAACGGCCCCTACTGCTCGGTTGTACGACATGCCACGCGGCGCGTCGACCCGACCGATGCGACGAAGCGTGTGCCAGGTGGGCACTCCGTACAAGTACGTTCAAGCAACAAAGGTTAAACCTCATGTATATGTATAATTGGCAACGTGGATGAATTGCATGTTTTGTGTACGCAGAGAACGCGCTTGTTAGTGCCATGCGAAGCAGCTCCGCGGTCGCGGCGACTGCAATCTGTTGTTGGCATTCGGCGCCCACAAAGCAACTGTCTGCGCAGTCCAGCGGCCTATGCGCGTCCATCATGCACAGTGCATGATGGACGTGTCGCCAAAGTGGCGGCCTTGGATCGCGATGGTTTCGTGGACCATGCAGTTGTATCTTGTCGCGTACGGTCGCGAGAGCGGACCAAAGAGCGTCGTAAAGCGAGGGTACACGGCGTTGGTCTTGGTCATCTGTGGCGTCACATTGACCATTTCGCGCTTGTGGCAAAGTACTGGTCGATGCAGCCGCGCACCTTGGTGATGGTCGGTGCTAATATCAATGCTCCACCACAGCATCGTTGATGGTTCGCGGAGTACCTTTGATGATCTGGATCCAGTCGACGCTGAACGACTGCCGGCGTCGCACACATGCGGATGCGGCTAATCGTCTCGTCGCTCACCTTGTAGATGGGAATGTAGTAGATGTGCTGTCGCTGAGAATGCCAAAGTCAACGGTCGTCGGCTGTTCGAATGCCACCTTGCAGTTCGTAAAGGTCCCTATGTATGACCTGGCCGCGGTCGAGGAACACGCGGCAGAGACCGTAGTACGCCATGCGCACCACGATGTAGTGGCGATCGCCGACCTCGAGCTTGAGCAGCGGCGAGTCAATGCGACCTTTCGGACAATGTCGTTTGGATAGCGCTGTCCAAATGTGGTGTAGGGTTGATGGATCGCAGGTTGAAGTTCGCTGCGCTTGCAAAAGGATGCAAACGCAGGAGCCGCGTCACAAGCTCCGTGATCGTTGTCTGAACGCACGCCCGTCCTATTCAGGGTACGTCTCACATTGAGACTGGTACCGCCGGCCTGTAGTTTGGAGATGGCGTCCGACTACGAAAACAGTCGCCTCCCGGCTCCAACTTGTCGAAGCTTGAACCTCCACCGACAGCAACCAGGATCTATCCCCTTTCCTTGCATCACGCTATTGTCCGGGCCACTTGGGATGGTGCACGCAGAGGGATGTCGATTTTACGAGAAAGGTTTTACACCGACGAAGGAACGCAAGTTAATGAAATTTGGTACACTTGTGGTTTTCGATATGAGCTATCGAACAGTGCTAAAAGTTTTCTGGTAATATTGTCTGTTATGGATTAATTCGCTTGTACACAATTTGAGCAGCTTAGTACCACCGAGACTACCCACATGGGTGACCACGCCCAAGTGTACCCATGTTTGGCCAATCTCCGCGTCGCCAGGAACAGATGATGGGTGGATCCTTGAAGCATTCGGCAGGTGGTATGTCCGCTAACCAATAAGATGCGTGCAATGGGGACAGCCACCGGCTCCCAAAAGGCCCTGAAAGTCAGGGGGATGACAATATGGCAGCAAAATTGCTTTTTCGCATGTCGAGCACGCCAAACGGTGTTTTGATTGGTTGAAAATGAGAACAATTCAGACCAATGAGCGGGAGATATTCCTAGGGCAAAGGGCGACGGACGTAGCTCAGGATAGAAGAACAACCCCTTCGATATAAGATCATATTCGGACAACCCTTTTGCGTACCTTGCGCATACGACCGTTTGGACGGTTTCAATATTTAAGGAAGCCTACTCCAAGGAAGAAAAACGTGTCATAGGCCAATATTTTCTTTTTGTCCAATCAGAAGTGAGTATGTTCAGAAGTGTTTTACGTCCGTATATTGTTTCTCTTAAAAGACAGTACCGTATATTGTATATCAAACGCGGCATAAATTAAATATGATTTATGTATGTCGTTTGTAAAATGCTGTCTGCAATTTTGTAAATAATACGGAATCGTTTCGTGCCAACACGGAAACCTTCCACGGGCGTCACCGATGTCCATCACGAAGCAGCAATGCGAAGAAACTCTTACGACGCGCGGCGAATCGAGACGTTGCGAGAACGCAGGAGTCACTGTGAAGATGTACCGTCCTCGCAGCATCTTCGCGTGCTGCAACTGCAGAGCCCGCATGACGAAGGAGGATGCAATTCAAGCCGCACGTACTGTCACCACGCCCCCAGTAGACGATCCGGGTTCACGAGCTGGTGCGTCAACGTCAGCTAAGGCGAAAAAGAAGAAAGCAATGGTAGACGGCGACGTCTTCCATCATTTTGTTGGCAGAATGGAAGCCGATCTCGAAAGCACGGTCCTAGACTACGACCCCGAGCGTGTGCGGTGGACGGCCATCTTCCTTGCGCACTTCGAGCTCAACGCCACTTCGTTCACCAAGGCCCAAAAGACGCACTGGCTGGTCATCTTCCTCGTTGACAACAAGCTGTACGAGCTTCTCACGAAGAGCTCGTGCGATTTCTATTCCAACGTCTACGTGCCGGAGCCTCATCCTCACGACCCAAGCCTTATCCTCACCAAAAACATCGACCCCGATCACGTCCTGAAGCGCTTTGCCACGCACATCTCGACGGGCTTTGCAGGATCGTTCAACCCAAAGCTTTGGCGAGAAGGCGAGAAGCCTGTCCTTCCGGATTGGTGGTACTCGTCTAAGCGCGACCACCAGAACGTCCCTGACGCCCGCCTCTTCTGGTCCGAAAAGGTCGAAGCTCGCTTGGCCCCAACGCATCCACATGAAGCAAACTTGGTACGCATTTGGCGCAACTTCTTTTCCGTGTTCGACGAGTCTGGGATCACGGACGATCAGCGCTTGGAGTACGTCGCTGCTTTCTTCGACTGGTTGGACCCAATTGTCCGCTCGGCGTTCTATGCGAGGCCCATGGGCCAACACTACCCGCTACCGATCGACATTAAGAAAAGGCACAGCGCCGACCAAGTGCAAGCAAATACCACCCCGATCCAATACAGCGATGCCGATTTGATCGATCTCGGCGAGGTCGCTGCTCGAGACGGCTACGACAGCGACGACAATCAACTCGCCGACATGGCCGCCTATACCAGTCAGGTATGGGCTTCGTTCGAGGACGAGGAGACTCCTCTGAGCTTATGTGCGGCTCTCCCGGCTGCATCTCTCCCGTCCGAGGAAGCGCCAGCGTCAATGGGGGGCACGCTTCCGACATGCCTCATCGAGGCCTTGTACCTCATGGGCGATGGCTTTCGCCAAAGATTGGCGTTTCTTCGGGGTCATGCGATCAACCAGACCTACGACGCGATGACGCCAGAAGACCAGCGAGTCCCCTACTCGAACGAGCGATTTGCGTCCTCGATGAATGTCGAGAGCACGTTCTCCTTGCTCAATGCGATCCAGAAGCGTGAAGGTCGCGGCTCAGTCGGGAAGCAACGAGTTGACGATGTTGTTATCGCCATGAAGAAGCTCCTACTTGTGCAACTCGAGGACTGCTGGACCAAACGAAAGAAGGACCACAACTACGACGAGCAAACGTACTACAAGAGTATCAAGGAGCTGTACCAGTGGGATCACCCCAACGTAGCAAGACCAGTGAAGCGGGGAAGAGCCACGACGGAGTCGAAGTCGGAGAATCTCGTCCGCGATGACCCGCAGGCGCGCGCCAACCCTCCAATACGACATTACTTCAAGGATATGACGAGCATCAAGCGACCCAAGGGCGTGGGCGAGGACCAAACATCGTAATTTATATAGACATCATCATTGATTTATTATCAATAACGCGCGGTTCGCCACCGTGTCTGCAGCGTCAACTGCACGAGGGTTGTTCTATGGAGAAGGCAAAAATAAAGAATGGTGCGGTCATAATTTGCATAATGGCGTAATTTGTGAGGTTTGAATCGCCGAGCGGGGAACACGTCAGCACAGACGACGAAGCTACAGGTTCGCAGTTCTTTCCGGTGCAAATGCACTGTGTCACTCATAGCATATACACCATACGAACCTCCGAAACCTTATATCGTTTTATGGAGGTACGGAGACATGATACGCAAATTTCACCGGATTGTCATCCCCCTGCCTGAAAGTGCACGCTACGATTGAAAGCGTTTATCTCTGTCGTATTAGCATATAGGCTCTATAAAAGAGTATATTATGAACAATCGAATCATTCTGTTTATCAGACACTTTTCAGATTAAGCATAGCTTTAGTCGTTGCCGAGTTATGGGGCTCCAACTGATGCACCATCCCAGGTGGCCCGTACAATAGTTGGTGATGGACACAAGGGACGATGACAACGGCGCGTGATAATAAGAGAATTTATGAGAGGACACGTGTCGAATCTATGTCGCAGCTTGAGCTGCGGTGAGCGGCGGGTGCGGCTGCAACGACGCCCGCTGCGCGCTGAGGCGGCTCGCGACCGACGAATTCCGCGCCGAGTTGGAGAAGAAGCCCCCGGCAAACGAATTGCTCGTGAGCTGGATCGTGCGCGTGCCAATGTAGTGGCCGCCGTTCTCGGCCGTCGGCGTCATGTAGCCGAGCGTGAGTGTGTGGCGGCTGCTGCCGGCCTCGCGGACCGACGGCACGTCGGGCAATGGCAGCACCGGATCGATCTGGAACGCCGTGTCGTTCGTAATCAAGACGATCTCGAGGTTCAACATCGTGGCAGCTGCGTAGAGCTCGGCGACGGTGGCCTGTTCGTCGATGCAGTCGCCAAACGTTTGGTACCGCGTCGTGAGCTCGTCGACCGGCGTCATGAGGAACGCACTGAGCGCGTCGACGTGCTCGAGCGCAAAGCGACTCAGCTCCGTGCGCATCTTGGCGGCAGCTGCCATGCGGCGCGGGGCTACGCCGTCCGCCGACCCGACGTTGACCATCGACATGGTGGCCGGGTACTCGAGAAAGCACTCCCATTTCATCGGGAAGAGCTCGTACACGAGGCAGTGGAGGAAGCACGACCCGTCCGGCGGCATGCCGACGCCTTGCAGCCCCGCGGCGCGAAGCTCGAGCTCCATCTTGCCGCGCTCCTTCTCGACGATCGGGTTCACGTGCGCGGGCACAGTCACGGCCGTCAACCTAGTCGACCTTTGTGTCAGAGATGTGTTGCAGTGGAGACGAGTGGCGTACTTTTCATTCGGGTCTTCGGGCACCTTGTGCAAACTGTCGTTGGCGCGGGCCGACTCGAGCGCTGCAATCAAAGGCGCGGCGCTGGTACCGCCGACCGACGACCGGGCCGAGGGCGGCGGGACAAAGCCCGCGGACGCGCCGGCGATGCTCTGGCGCTGCATGAAGCTCTGGTTGAACTGCTGCGGGTTGATGGGCACGAACGAGTCGTTTGCGCGGTTCATATCGGGCTTGAGCTGGTTCCCACCCAGAAAGCCTGTGCCTGACCAGCGGTAGTTGGCCGAGAGGCTCATCGAGGCTACGTTGGGTTTAGGGCGCTGGAACATGCCGCCGCCGGCCCTACCATCGGCAGAGCGCGGCTGTTCCGTGATGTTTTGGCCAAAGCCATTGACGTAGGCGACAAACGTTTTGAGCGACTGCGACTCGATCGACGTGACGTGGAACGCGACGACGTCGGGCGACTGCACCACAAGCTTCATGTACGCCTCGAGCTCGACGCGGCGCGCGTCCAGAAACGACGGCTGCAAGTGCGTGCGGAAGAACGTTCGGCGCCGATGCAGGGACGGGAACTTGATGCCCTTCATGTGGTTCGCATTGCGCTTCCGGAGCTGCTGGTCGAGCGACCGGAACATCGAGAAGGTCCGCCACACGCTCCATGTGCTCGTGCAGCGGGACCGCGTCCGCTCCGAGAAGAAGCTCACGCGCACGACCACTTGGTACTCGGCCTTGGTCGTGATGCGCACGTCTTCGACCGTCACGTCGCATGCATACGGCTTGGAAGCGTCGATCTCGTCGCTGTGCATGGCGTCTTGCGATAAATAAGCTCTGAGCAGCGGAAGCGTTTCCATCGAATCCGGCCCGTCTGATAGGCCATGCATACAAACATCCAGAGTCGAACGGCGAAGGTGCGAAAATCTCGGCTAAGTGCGCTATAGACACACGTTAAGTACGGGCTTATAGCGCACTTGATCGGACGAGGACGCCCAAAAAGACGTCAAACGTTCGAAAGCGCCGGACCGCCTCTCGGTATATCTCGCTATTTTAGCCAATCAGACGCGCCGCCGCGGCGATACTCACGGCCGTGACAGCGTGCCACGCCATGGCCATCGGCGGCGGCCGGCGCAAAGGCCGCGACGCAGTGTGACGCGGGCACTCTTTTGGCGGCCATGACGCGCCGTGCGTCCGAGGCTCCACGTGGCCGCGGCGAACGCGATCGCTGCGTGCGTGTGTAGAGGCGACAAGCGTGACTCGCACGCGTCACTCACAGAGCGACTAACGTCACGCATTTTCCACGGACCGGAAGCGACTATCCGGCGCTGCGACATCCACGAGGGCCGGCTGAAGAAAGAAGCGGCGGTGCAATCGTGGGGTCGACGACCTCGAGTAGCTGCCGCCGAGTAGCTGCTGCCGAGGACGTTCCGTCGTACAGTACTGGGTAGCACTAAGGATGTGGCTCGGCAGTGCAAGCGTCGGGTATCCAAGAAGCTGCAGTGCAAGCACCCAGCATGAGATTGCGACGACAGCGCTGGAGCATCGCACCAAGCACGCATCCCTTTGATAGCCAGAGAAGAGGCAGCACCACCACAGGCATGTCTCCTTGTGGAGCCGATAACTAAATCGTATTCGTCGTCGCACTATACAGCGGTGTGCCTCTAATCTAGGGCAGTGTCGACTTGCGGCAGCCATCTCTTGCTTTGCAGAATCATGATGGCTGGCAGAAGCACAAGTCAACCCCCCTTTAGTGTACCCTGCATGACTAGATCTTACTACTCTGCTCGACTCGGACACCCTTGTCGTATTCAGCAGCCATCGCAACAGTACCAGCCATGCTCGCTCGTCTTCTGGGCGCGTGTGTTGGGTTCCCTCGACGGTGCCGATCGGCACTTGCCCAACGTCGGCGACATAGATGCCACGTATGCCATGCTTCCCGAGGTGGGTCGCACACGATTGGCTAATAATGGGGGCGAAAGGCATCGGATTGGTGCAAAAGGATGCATGTCACGCGGTGATTGGTGCAAACGACCAAGATTTCGGCGGCTTGGTCGCCATTTCTCAAAATGGGTCGTCCAGCGCCGTCCAAGGGCGCTGCTTGGGGGAAGCACTACTTCATCCTTGGCAGCATCGCGCTCCTCGCGCTCTGCGGCTACCTCAATGCGACCTTCTACATCCAGAACCAGTCGACGTCGCAGCTGCGCCACCATAATGGCGGCTACCACAAGGCGACGTCCGAGATCCCGCACCTCGTCTTCACGTCGACGTGCGCCAAGCGCGACGTGGTCCGCGCCAAAGTGTTTGCCTTTACGCTCCGCGACGTTGGCTTTAAGGGCCAGGTCACGCATGTCCTGCACAACTGCGGGTCGCCCGAGTACCACGCGATCTCGGGCAAGGCCAACCCGTACAACGTCACGTACTTTCACTCAACCGCCGTCAAGGGCTCGACCGCCAAGGAGCTCAACCCGGCGGCGCTTCTCGCGTGGTAGGCCATTCGTATTCCTGCATACCGTGTGCTAAGGCAAACCCGTAGGCTCGACACGGTGACGTTGCCGCCCAACGAATTTGTCGCGATCTTTGAGGTCGACTCGATCTTCACACGGTCGCTCGACCTGCCGACGCTGCTGGCCGGCGCCAACACGATTGAGAACCCGACCGCTATCGCTCAGGTACGCTTAACGACATGTCTTCCGTCCCCCACATTGCACTTTGCAGGATGCGGCTTGGTACGACGCCGACGAGCCGGCCAAGATCATGCCCGTCGAGCTCCTCGAGAAGGCGGTGGGTCTTGCCTCCAAGGCGCTGCAGGTGGAGGACTGGCGCGACTTTGCCGTGCACGCGCCACTAGTGCTCCACGCCAAGCACATTGGCCCCGTCTTTGATCGCGTCGTCGCCATCGCGCCGCAGCTGGATACCAAGCACAAGCACTTGGCGTATGCGCTGGCGAGCGCCGAAGTCGACCTGCGCCACGGCGTCACGGGCAGTCTGCGTCTCTCGCGCTACAACTCGTTTGCGGAAAACTGGAACTTTGTCGACGTGACGCGGTACAACCCCGCGAACGCGACCATTTCGCCGTCGTCGCCGGTACCTCCTACTCTCTGTGGCTCTCATTGATAGTTACATCGCGTGTAGGAGTACCCGATCTACCCGTTCTCGCTGCGCACGGCGACGCTGAGCTTGCCGCTCTGGGCCGGCGGGAAGGCCTTCAACATGATTGACACGCTTGTGCCACTCGACTTTTTCGACTGCAACGCGTGGCTCCTCGAGCCGCTCCCACTCTCCATGTGGTATTATGCCCAGAACACGTTTGGGTGGGAAGGCCTCTCGACGATCCTCCGGACGCGCCACACGGTCGCCGTCGCGGCCGCCTACCGCGCGTACAACCGCGCCGCGCTCGACCACAAGCGCCGCAGCTGCAAGGCGGGCTTCAATGAGAACGCGCGGCTCTCGCTACTCCCCGAGAATCCCCTCACGTCGGCGGTCTCCAAGGCCGCGCACCTCAGCGGCAACGAACCGGCGACGGTCCGTTTTTCCATGTTTCGACTTGATAGATTGATACAACTGGATGTAGCCGACGCACCACGATGCGCTCCATTTTGTCTTTGCGTCGGGCTGCGCGGCGTCGGACCATGTGGCCGCCGACTTGCTCGCGCAGTCGTTTGCGCGCGTCCAGCAACCCGGCCAACTCACGCGCCTTGTTTCGGGCTGCACGACCGCAGAGCAAGTGGCGCAGGTACTACTTGGTAGTCGAGAAGTGCAGAGTGACACGTGACATTAGGTACGCACCCGCACGCCGCGCGCCATGACCGTGCACTTTATCCCGACGCCGATGACGACTGTCGACGCGCTCAACGACTGGCTCGCCAAGTCGAACGTGCCGCTGGCCGCCGACGCCACCATGGTGCTCCTCGCCTCGGACTTTGTGTTTTTGCGCGCGTTCCGGCCGGACGGGGACATTCCGATCGTCTCGACGCTGGCGTACGCCCCGTGCTTTCTGCATGTCTTGTGATCGTTTGCGTTAGGATGGACCCAGAAGAGCAAGACGAGACGCTTTTCGAGGTCATCAACGGCTTCAAGCAGGCCAAGCCCGTCTTCCTCAACACGGTGGGCGCCGCGACCGCGACCAAGCAGCTCGGCGGCTTTACCATCAAGGACAACATTGTGCTGGCGCAGAATTCGAACGCGCACTTGCAGCTCTCGGCTGCCGACGCCGCCGCGCTCTGCCCTACCTGCAAGGTCTCGGACCCTCTCGAGCAGCTCAACATTGGCTTTCCGTACGTCGTGACGATGAAGACGCTCAAGACGATCATCAACGACGCGGCCTCGCTCGCCGCCGCGTACATCAAGCGCCAGCCGGGCGCCGGCGGCGTTGCGTCAGCCGCGGGGCTGAGCCTTGCGCTCCGCAAGCACGACATTGACGTCTTGCGCCTCGACAATCTGCTCTTGGACGCCGCGTCGAGCGGCCCCGAGTGGCTCTTTGCGACCGCGCGCATCAAGGTCAACAGCTTTACGACCAAGCACAAGCTCGAGAACCCGTGCGCGGAGAAGCTTCTCGTGCCGGGGCCTGCGCCGTGGTTCCTCCGCGCCCAAGGGTTTGTGCACGAGCAGTGGCGATTCGACGCGACGCTCTTGCCCGACAATGTCTTTGCGTGCGACATGTGGCTGCTCAGCGAGCCCGGCGCCGAGGTGTGGGCGCAGGCGCTCGCGACCAAGGACGACGCTGTCATGCGCCACACGTACGGCATTTGCACGGGCATCAAGACGCTCAACGCGCTCCTGGAAGACGCAAGACGCGACGCGTGTCGCGCGGGCTACAACCGCAACAAGCAGCTCCAGCTCGTCTCGCCGCGCGGCGACGCCATTGTCCGTGTCGGCCACCAGTCGGCCGTCTAAGTCGCTACGAAGAACTACAGTAGTCTGGTAGTAGATGAGATCAGTAGAGGAGGTGCAACCGTTGCTGCGGCCGTACCAACGCCATTTGATTCATTGTTCCATTCCTCTATGCTCTGTTGTCCGATCCAACAGACGCCGTCGCTCGCGTTCTTTGAAGCAATGTCGGTGGCGCCTAGTCGGTCGAGACCTTGACGAAGCGCCGCGCTCGCCGAAGACGCAGTTCGTAGACGTGCAAGATGGCGTACATGGCGAGCGGAAGCATCGTGAGGGCGACGGCGACAGTCACGACCTACGCGTCCATGTTGCACTACAATATGATGGACGCAGTTGGTCGTACGGTTTTGTACTCGTCGGGCACTTCAACCTGCAGGTAGTAGATGCCAACACCAATCCCAGCCCAGAAGAGGAGCACGAGCACAAGGTCGAAAAAGTCGGACGTGTAGAAGCGCCGCACCCACGGCACGTGCGGCTCGGGCGTCGCGACCATCTCCATGCGGTAGCGTCCGCGGGGCAGCGTCGCCGGCCGTGCTGCCTTGGTCGTCGTCGTCGACTTGTTCGGTTTCTTCGACCAGAAACGACCCACGCGCCGCGCCTTGGTCGGCGCCGGTGCGCGCAGTACGTCGACGTCTAGAATGTCGGCCTCGTTGTCTGACTCGGTGTAGCTCGCTTCGTCGATCCAATCGTCGCCTTCGACGTCGGTCTGCGCCGGAGCCGTCGCCATCTTTGCGAAAGGTCACGTTTGAAACGGCGTGAGGTCGACTTCGTCGGTAGCCATTGGCGCCGGAGCTGCGTCTGTGGCTGCGTCAGTGGCTGTGTCCGTGGCCGTCGGCGCGGCGCGACGCCGTCATCGGTGTGATTACACGTCTTCGTCGCCCAGGATCTCCGTCATGTAGACAAACCCAAGCGTGCTGGCGCGCATTTCAGCCAATCATATGTACATGAGTGGCAGGCGCGCATGTGATTGGTTATATCTCGCTGCCCGGTTTCGGGCCAATCGCAGACGGTCATTGTGGAAAAGCCAACGCGTGACAAAGAACCTTCCAAGATGCACTCGTCGCTGGACCGCCCGCACCCCGAGTGCCAAGAGGTAGTCGCATCCGATCGTACTTGGGCCTCGCGAAGCCTCATGGACGCTGCTAGATTGTCGATGCGCTGCGCATCTGCCACGAAGAGAACCCGTTGCTCAAGTTTGGCGGCGCCTGCAACGACATCAAGGCCGCCTTGAACCAGTGCTTCGCCAAGGAGACCCACCATCGCCGCAAGATCAACCTCGAGAAGGCGCGCAAGTTCAACAAGATCTACGAGGAAGACAAGGACGAGCGCCGGAAGGCGTCGTCGTCGGCCTAAACGCCCGCGACCCCATTAGAGTTTATAGGATCAACCCGTGACGTTGTTTGCTTGACAGGCTTCTCTGCCAGCAATGTGCTACGATCGGAGTTGCTCGCTGCGATATCAATCGGCCACGCAAGGACTTGGACAGCAGCCACGCGGTAGGGTCGAGCCTTTGGCTGGCACACACAAAGAGCGTCCACCAGATCCGCACCAGCACAGAGGAGCAAATAGCAGCGACCTGCTGCCCAACCAGCCTGCCAATGCAACTGCGCTACCATAAAATGTCAAGCCCGTCGGCGCTGGACCTTTCTTTGGCTGAGTGCGTCAAAGGTTACGCTGCAGTCGCTGCATACCCGTACGTGATTCCGAAGGCTTCGTTCGAAGCCGCCATGATCGCTCCAGCCTGCGACATCTAACACGTTCTAACACGACTCCAAGCCGTGACGCGTTATAACTACACCTATGTGGGACCAATCGGAAGCCCCGGTTTCCGGTGACCGTATCTTCGGTCGGTCGAGGCGGCGACATGCCACAAGTCCACGTCTTGGGCGAGATCGTCGGCGGCGCGCAGTACGATCGCCAGAGCTTGTACTGCATATGGCGGCTCGTCAAGGATGACCATTACTGGAGCGTCGTCCGTGGTGAGGACAAGGGCCAGACTCAGCTGGCGAGCACGGAGGCGGCACAGGTACCTACTTAGCTCGTCTTCCATCGAGGTCTCATAGAGCCCTCTAGCTTGGCGCGTGCGGCGTCGAGATGCTATGGGCGCACCCGATCGACATTCATCTGGCGACATCGTCGATCGCGGGCTGGCCACAGATTGCTGTCGAAGTCTGGCACATTGATGCGCACGACCGCAAGGAGCTATGTATGCGTCACCTGACGTACAATGTAGCCTCAGGCTGCTCACACTAGGCGGCTATGGCACATGCCGCGTGCCCACGACGACGGGCTGCATCACGGTCGAATGTCCGACGTGGCGACCCATCGGCAATGCGAGCTCCATCACCGATCGTCTTTGCACCATGTTCTTTGGCGCACCCCGCCTCGTGGACCCATCGATCGTGCACATGGGTGGCTCGAGTCGCTACGATCTCTGCACCGAGACGACAGGCTACGTTGTGATCGAATTCCAGGTGCTTCTGAGCGGCTGGACGAGGCAGACAACGTTTGGAGCTTTCTCAACCACGTAACTTTAATCGCTCACGACTTGAATGGATCGAGAGATATGCTAGCGATGGCCAAATCGTGGATCACTGCGCCACTAATGCACAAACCAGCATGAGACCTGAGCCTTGACAGAAACGACGTACGGTGCTGGGCGCAGAAGGCTTGGAGCTGAGGCACAGCGCGGGCAGAGAGCGTCGGAAATACGTACGTGATCATGCAGTAGACGGGCACCTTCTTCTCGACCTTGCAAAGCGCAATGCCTTCGCCTTCCTCCTTGGCCGGGTCGCCTTTGCGGCCATAGATAAGCGGTGGGTGGAAGCGATGGACGTCATATTGCTCGTTGAGCAAGACAATGCCCGTGCCCATCGTCGTGTCGCGATCGTCGTAGAGACGCAAGTACGCGCTATGCAGAACATGAGCCATCGCCTGCCGTGGCATGCCCCAGCTACCTGATCTCGCCATCGAGCGGCTTCACGGTACCAGCGATAAAGTTGCCTTCGTGGTCGAAGACGATCGCCTTCGTCCACTCCTTCTGCGCCTTCATGGCGTCGACGAGGCCGGCCGCTACATCGGTCTCGGGCGGGACTGCTGCCATCTTGGGGTCCAAAATGAAAACACGTGAAACGCCCATTGGCCAAAATAAAAGCGTCAAAGTGGCGAAATTGCCGGTCTTTTGCAGGATTCCCGGAAAATAACGCACAAGTGACAAGGTGCCAAGAAGAGCGCTGGCGAAGCCGACCGCCCGAGGCGATGGGTGCGTTCTTCCTCGTCGCCGACCGTGTTGCACATAGAAGCGCATGGCTATTGGTGCTGCCGGTGATCTGCAGCGATATATATGGCTAGCGTGAGGCTTCCAGCAGTGGCGCTGCATCTTGCACGCCACCGTCTTCGCTCATTGTCGTCGGTAGCACTGGGATGAGGCGATGTCGACGCAGACCATTGCCGTCAAGAACAGGTAGCGCGGTTCTCGGAGGAAGGGCGTATGAGTAGGCGATGGTGAAGGGACATCTTTAGACGCAGCTTGGCGTCGCAGCGCATGACGGTGGACAGGCAGACGCAAGCGTATATTCATGCAACAACAATCGGATAGCTTACATTGATCAGAGAGTTACTACAGCGCAAATCGTGGCTGGCTGTCTCTGTTCGACGAGAGCTTTAATCACGCTTGATGGTGTAGCAGGCAGCGCCAATGCCAACGACGCCGGCGGCGGCCAAAAGGCCCTGGCTCGACTGCGCGGCCTGGGGCACGGTGAGCATCTCAGGGTTCTGGCTCCAGACCTATAAACGTCATCAGCTATGAATGAACACGACAAGATTTCGTACGGCGCCGCGGATCGCGTTGAGCGAGTGGTACGTCACGGGGAAGGCGACGCAGAACTTGGAGAGGGGCGCGAAGAACGGGATGATGTCCTGGGCGGCGTAGATCAAGGCCGGGACGTCAGCGCCGACGAGCGAGACAAAGGCCGCCGAGGCGAAGCCGCCGGTCAAGGCGACGCCGGTCGCGCGGTTGGTGATGGACGCGATGGCCGTGACCGGGAACGCGTAGATCTCGACGTGCGGCGAGACGGGGCGGCCGAGCTTCGCCTGGCGCTCCGTGTAGGAGACCAAGCGGACGTGGGCCGGCGCCTGCGTCTTGACGGCCTTGGCCAGCTGCTTGGTGGTTTGGAGCATCATTTTCGTCTACGTCGCCTCTTTCTGTCTTCCCCAGACGCTGTGGAACTCCGACGAATGTTTCGGGTATCCGGATACCGATCGTCCGGATACGCGTCGTCAGTGGTGGAAACCCCCGTACATGCGTGTGTGCGTCACGCTAACACGATTTCCATGACCTTCTTCGCAAATGGTGTGCGCCTGGCGACCCCCGAAGCGCGTCCAAGCGTAGGGAGCGGTTCCTTGCAAGCATCATGAAGGGCTGCGGCAGCATGATTACAGGCCTAAATATCTTCCCAAGCCGAGGCGTCACAACCACCCACCTACACTGTTGCTGAAGGACCTGTTGACGGCAAGGTCAAGCCCGCAAAAGAATGTTGGTGCGTAGCTCGCAAATCAATGCACGCGCCCAATGTCCCCCCGACGAAAACTAGGAGTACCGGCAGAAGGCCGCTCCCTGGGGAAGACTGACTTGATAAGATGCATTGGAGACTCCACGTTTCGGTGCCAGCGTCTCTTGTCACTGGAGAGAGAGCTTGAGATTATAAGGTGTTGTCCCGTGCCTCCAATACGGCAGCATGCATTCTTGTCACCGTGGTTGTGGATCGTTTGCACTCGTGTTTAGGTCACTCGAGATGTGAGCCTTGTGGAAAAGGTGCTGAGCGCGAACCGAAGAATTTTGCTACCAGAGTTCGGATGGTCGCAATTACACTTGCCAACGCTATTGAGGTAGATGTATTCGTGCGCTCCTCTGCGTACACTTGTGGCAGCGAGCGCATCCACTGAAGGCCCAGTGCGACCAGTATACTAGGCTGGTGGTGTGCTTCGAACAAAGATGCCAAGAGTACCTCGGATTGGCATCGTGTCTTCATATCGAGCTCTTCCTTGTCAACCACATCTTTGCGTACGTAGAGACTAGCTACCGGTAGATAGCTGAACGGATTTACCAACAGCTCCCGGGCCGTAACGGCGCATACGAGGCTTGTCGAGCTCACCAGACATCGCCTGAGACGCTTGCGTTCGCTATTGAAGTGCATGACGACTCGCTCCGTTCGGTCCCTCCAGTCCTTCCAAGCATCGTGCTTTCGGCCAAACACCCTACGACTACAGTGGCGTCGACTGCAAGTCGTGATGCAGGACGATAAAATGCGTGAGCTTGTAGCACAGAATGGAATCAATTCAGCCGCCATACTGTGGTTGCCTTGGGTATGAAAGTCCTGGCTATAGTACGAGAACGTGGCGTACGTACCTCTCCAATGACGCGCCGTTCCATTTGGATTCGAATGTGCAGCAGCAGCGATGGGTGTGGTCGTCTTTAACACAGACTCTGTGCTTTTGAGATTTGTTTGGGTTAGTTTACACACCGCCGACAAAGTCGTGTTGTCGCCACGCTTCGTAGCTAATGATAGACACCGAGTTGGCCAGGTTCATGCTCCGCGCGCCCGCCATCATCGGAATCCGAATCCGGTGCTCGGCAGGGATGTTGTTGCGGATGTCGTCCGGAAGCCCCGTCGTCTCAGAGCCAAAAAGCAGGACATCGCCGGGCTGGTACGCAATGTCCGTGTACGGCCGGCTGCCTTTGGTCGTACAAGCTAAGAGGCGGTGTCCGGCCACGGCGGCGCTAAACGCTTCAAAGTCCTTGTGCCGCCGAACAGTCGCCATGTCGTGGTAGTCGAGACCCGCGCGCCGCACGCTCTTCTCGTCGAGGCTAAAGCCGAACGGTTCAATGAGGTGCAAGATGCAGCCGTTGTTGGCCGCGAGTCGGATGATGTTGCCGCAGTTGGGCGGAATCCGCGGCTGGAAGAGCGCGAGCTGGAACATCGCGGCCGACACCACTCGAAGCAAAAGTGCACTCGTCGCCCATTGGTGGTCAAAGGACCAATCACAAGTCCGTATTTGATTTCGGCAACCTCAATCGACGTCGGTCGCGTTCGAGGCCGCCGCGACGACCTAGGAACTCTTATACCTTTTGCTCTAGAGTGCCTATTACGTAATTGATTACATTGCGATTTACTTGTGCTGATTGAGCAGCCGCTTGAGGCCCGCGGGGTCGGCGCCCGTCATCGTATCGATCTTCTTGCCGTTGCGATAGAACTGGAACGTCGGCATTGCACGGATACCGACGGCCGCCGACAGCTCGTCGCTCTCGTCGACGTCGACTTCGATGAACGCTGCTTCCGAGAGGTCTTTGGCAAAGTCGCGGAAGATGGGCTTGATGTACTGGCACGGCGGGCACCACACGGCGCTAAAGTCGACAACGACCAAGCGGTCCTTGTACTTGTCGAGGGTGATTTCGGTGCGGAAGGCGGCTTCGGAAGGAAAATGCAGTTCTTGGACCGACGACATGGTTGGGATGGTGAAATTGAAAAATGAGGTGTGTGGGACTCGTCGTGGATTACAACAGGAATCGCTAACGTTGTGCACAGAGCGGGACCATGAAGTTGGGAACCATGCGTCACACGTTCGCGAGACTTCAGAAAAGGTCTAATTCGAGCCCTGCGAGTGGGCTGCCGTAGACTGGAGTGATCAAAAGCGACGTGGTCTGGTGTTGCACACGAGCTCTGGACTTCGTGCGAACCGTTCGAAGATTTTACAAGCCCTCAAAATGGACTTTGATTGGCTGGCCCATTGTGTCTGCGACTCCAGATTGGAGTTCATTGGAATGCGTGTCACATGGTAAAGACGTATTTGACTTGTGTACAAGATGACAAGTTCCGATTCGTAACATCTTGCGTCGATAAAACGGTCACACGACGAGTCCCACACACCTCATTTTTCAATTTCACCATCCCAACTATGCCGTCGGTCCAAGAACTGCATTTTCCTTCCGAAGCCGCCTTCCGCACCGAAATCACCCTCGACAAGTACAAGGACCGCTTGGTCGTTGTCGACTTTAGCGCCGTGTGGTGCCCGCCGTGCCAGTACATCAAGCCCATCTTCCGCGACTTTGCCAACGACCTCTCGGAAGCAGCGTTCATCGAAGTCGACGTCGACGAGAGCGACGAGCTGTCGGCGGCCGTCGGTATCCGTGCAATGCCGACGTTCCAGTTCTATCGCAACGGCAAGAAGATCGATACG
>NW_012156460.1:100964-101667 GCF_000151545.1 Saprolegnia parasitica CBS 223.65 | reverse complement strand
AATTAGAGATACATTTTTGTCCGGCATATATGCATAACCAATGGAGTTGTGTGGTATCTTTCGGAAATCTGCTCCAGAAGACAAGTTGACTAGGTGGAATTCCGACAACTTGCGCGGCAGATATTAGTACCTACCACAAGTGATCGATCATCAGGAAAGGTGCTATAATAACGAGAAGAGTTAACCGCAAACCTCGCTGTTTGCTGTCCGATGGGACACACTGGCAAGCGAAACTTGCCACTCCCTTCGTGCATTGCGCCAATAATAAGCCTAATAAGAAAAACGTCACGAGAATCTTGGAAATATAAAAGGAATACATGACGTTATAATTAGAAAAAGACCGCTTATTTCAGGGCCGCGACAAGCTCCTTCAAAGGCGCGGGGTTCGCGCCGACCATCGTATCGACGCGGCGGCCGTTGCGCCAAAACTGGAAGACGGGCACGACGTCGATGCCAAGCGCTTGGGCGACTTCGACGCTGTCGTTTACGTCAATCTCGAGAAACTTGACCTCGCTACCGAGGCTATGGGCCAAGTCGTCCACGATCGGCTTCATCGACTGGCACGGCGGGCAGCCCGCGGCGCTAAAGTCGACAACGACCAAGTGATCCTTGTACTTGGCTTGCGTGAGCTCGTTGCGGAACGCAGATTCCGAGTGAAGCGACTCCATGTGAATGCCCATGATGGTGGTGTAGTGGTGGTGCT
>NW_012156460.1:95099-100864 GCF_000151545.1 Saprolegnia parasitica CBS 223.65 | reverse complement strand
AAATTGAATTGTGCGTTGGGGATCGCTCGACTAAAAGCTCCTGTTTCGGGCCGGGCCCAAGTGTGCGCCACGGATGCGTTGCCAGGGTGCGAGGTCGATGTTATGCAACACCAGCCTATGGGACATGTCAAAAGAGATTCGATGCGACGCGGCTCTGCGCTTTGCTTGATTTTGCGGCTGCGACTTGTATCTCTGCACAGGCTCTTGGATGGGACACTGCGTGTACGCGCTCGCTGCTCTGCGTGGGCTGCAACGACCCTACGCGGGCAATCTCCACAGCTTTCAGCATCGCAAGCCGGCATCCTTTTTGCGAGGTTTAGACCCAAAGCGCCCAGATACCCTCGAGCAGCAGCCTCCAAGATCGTCAAGTATTGATCATGTGCACTCGCTGAACGGGTTCGAGCCACATCGAAATTGACGTTTGGACGCGTCGAATCTGTGCTTTGTCATGGCCATGAAACATGTGGTAGTGCACTGGATTCACGACATGTCATACATAGTACATGTCTTTTTTGGGCCTGGTTCACGCCTCCAAGGCTGGTCTCAATACACAGCGCAGCGCAATGCAACGCTTAGTCGCGAGTGGAGCCATGCATGATAGTACTCGCGTCCAAAAGAGATGCGATTGCTACAAGGAGATTCAAACTTTATGGTAAAAGTGGGCGAAAACAATATTGCCTTTTTCCGTATTCCAATACCCACAACAACCCATGCGGGCAGAAATGGCGGGCGAGACACCACGCATCTTCTGTGCGAGTCGCATGTATATTACCGTGCCGCTCGCTGTTTCTGCGTCGTGGGCCCTGTTCAGAATGCGCTAGTGGCTGCGCATCAAGAATTTAAAACGAAGCACCTCTGGGGACGGGGCACTTGTCTCGTGCAATGGAGCATTAGAATTTCAAGCCATCACGGCTCGTGTCTCTTGATCACAACACCGCAACCAAGACCACGGCGATTTCTTTGGCCCGCCTGCACGAAATGATGTATATGCCTCGTGCTCGGACTAACGTTCATGCTAGACTGGTTGGTTGGGCTTTGTAGGGACGAACCGACCGGTCTGTCAAGGTGTGACTTGATGGTCCCGCATCTTGACACAGTCGATCCTTGCCCGTTGGCAGCCGCCCACGCACCACTTCAGCGTCCATAGCGCCACGGCACTACACAAGCGACTCGGCAACTTCACGCTGACTCCCAGCATCCCCGCCTTGGACATCCAAAGTACCAAAAGACCTCGATATCTCCGCGCACCAGAACCTCAAGTTTACACTTTCCAGAGTTTCTGGCGGGACGATACGGCCATGAGCAAGCAGATCGCTTACCGGTAATGCTGCCAGCTCTAGTTCACTGGTAGCGCCGACGTACGATCAACGAACATCGCGTCCGCGGTCTAGCGTTGGTATGGCTCAACGGATTCCCTTGGTTTGGTTCATGTTTTTATTCTGTTCCTTGTAAAGATGACGATGTTCGCAGCAGCGTGTGTTGGTAGTGCATGCACACAGCCAAACAGGGCGGGGAATCCACGCCCTATCTATATCCACCGCAATCAATCGTGTCTCTCGACGACCTCCAAAAGCCATGTAGTTTTTCTCCAGATCTAAAGCTTGGAAAAACCTAACCGAGTGCGTTGTCATGGATCTCACCCGGGACTGAAAGCGCCTGCAGATGGGCGAGATGCAAAACTCTCTCAAAATGGTATTACGTTCACTTCAACACCCACGACGCCATCGCACTGCGAGAACACAACCTACAAGAGACGCCGCTGCTATGTAGAGCGACGCAGACCAGTGCGAACGCACAGAACATATAATAGTACTAGAGGTACTAGAGTACATCGCAAATGACATCTGTGTCGAGAATCTATTTTTAGATATTGCATTCCCGCCATATTGGTGATCGAGTGGTCGCAAGGCAGGCCGATGCATACTCGACACATCATGTCGCCCAGCTACGACGAGACCAATCCACCTTCTGGAACGTCCTCCAATGTCAATCCTTGCCTCAATATCCCTCCTTGCTTCTCGCGCTCTCTTTCCCATGCAGAAACAACGCCTTTTCATGGATGTGCGATCGGGACGTGGGGTTGCATGCAGCATTGTGATTGGTCAGAAGCATTTTTCTGTTGGCCAATCAAAACCACGGCGGTGTTCCCGAACGGCCGCGAGTTCAGGGTATTTTATTGAATGGTTTTGTTTATTTTATTATAATTGCCTGTGGAGCCGCTCATTTCCGATTTATTTCCAGCGAGCAGCATGGCCGTCGAGAACAAGCACTTTGCGAGCGAAGCTGCCTTCCAGGCCGAGATCGCCCAGGACAAGTACAAGGACCGCCTCATCGTGATCGACTTCACGGCCTCGTGGTGCCCGCCCTGCCAGTACATCAAGCCGATCTTCCACCGGTACGCCGACGAGACGCCGGACGCCACCTTCTTCCAGATCGACGTGGACGAGAGCGACGAGCTCTCCGAGGCGCTTGGCGTGAGCGCGATGCCCACCTTCCAGTTCTGGCGCAACGGCGTCAAGGTCGAAGCGCTCACGGGCGCCGATAAGGACAAGCTCAAGGCGCTCATTGCGTCGCTCAAGTAAGCGCTATGTAATCCCCGTAATTCTACTGAACACGTGACGCGCGACGACGACAACGCAGCCAAGAGGGCATGGGCAGCCTCGCCTACATGATTCACCCGATGCAGGCCATGGCGTCGTCGCGGCTCCATCGCCCACGGGCAAGGACGACGCAGCGACATGCAAGATCCGGCGACGGCAAGGAGGTGGATAGGAAGTCTGTGGCTTGGTCGCGCACGAGCGGCCAGCGTCGGCGGATGGTCTGCTGCAAGCACACAAGTACCGGTAGTAGTCAGTACCTCGCAGATGCATTCAAGGCGCTACGAGAGAAAGCCATGGAGGGTCCACGAGAACAAAACCTGCACAGGTAGTAGTGGCCTCATCTTACAATGGCATCGCAAACACGTTGGTGCCAGCGACCGTAGCTCCACCTTGTCCTCATCCACCACGCAACTAACTGCCTCTACCGCGGTCAGCTCGATGTAGCGCGGCAAGCTCGATGAACCCACCGACGGCGATGAAGGACGGACCGCGCCATGGTCGGGAACTAGGACGATAGGCATGTCCTCACTCTTCTCACCATTGACTGCTGGCTTGTTCATGCAGAGTTCTTTCAACGCACGCTTGCAACACCGAGTACCATATATTTTTCATGCAAGCACAGGCCACACGTGTTCACTTGAGCCCATTGCAGACGTGGTCGATGAGCTCGAGCGCCTCGCGTGCGTGCTTGGGCTGAAAGACGAGCGCGGGTCGGAAGCGCAGAGACCGGTCGCCGCAGCCGCCCGATTGAAGCCCCACGCCGCGAAGGCGCGTGACCGCGAGGTCGCGCTGCGCCGGCGACGCAAAGTCCACAGCCACGTACGTGCCGACACCCCGCACGTTGCTGAGGACGCTCGGGTAGAGCGCCGCCAGCTGGTGCAGGCCCTGCTGGAGGTACTCGCCTGCGATGCGCGTGTTTTCGAGCAAGTGGTCGTGCTCAACCGCGTCGACAAAGGCTTGGAGCTGGAGCATCTTGGCCGGGTCCCCCATCCACGTGTTGAAGATGCGGTACGTCTCTTGCGGGCGAAACTCGGGCTTGGCGTAGTACCCGCCGGTCTGCAGCTTCTTGCTAAAGGTCACGACGTCCGGCGGACTCGGTAGCGCCCAGTGCTCGTGCGCCCAGAACTTGCCCGTGCTGCCGCCGCCCGTTTGCACTTCGTCCACGATAAACGCGACGCTGTGCCGGGCCGCAATCTACAATCGAGGGTTCGATACGATTGATACATTGATACATTTGTTGCACCTCGCGCAGCTGGCGGAAAAAGGCCGGACTCGCATGGTTGTCGCCGCCTTCGGCTTGGATCGGCTCGACGATCATACCGGCCACCTCGGACGACGCGGTCTTCTGGACGTTGTGCTGCGTCAAGAGCGCGTCAACGTACTCGAGGCAGCGCGCCTCCTCTTGGGCGTTGGCGGCCGCGTGGTCGGCCAGCGGGTACGTGAGCTTTGGGAACGGCGCGACGGGCCAGTCCAAGGCGGGAATGTCCACTTTGTGAATGGCCTTGGAGTGCGTGGCCGAGAGACAGCCAAGGAGGCGGCCGTGGAAGCCACCCGCAAACGACAAGATCGAGAGCGCTGGCGAGCCCGGCGCGGCGTTGCGCATGCTGGACTGCAGGTCGAGCTCGGTTGGCGGACCGCCTATGTCGCATGCGATGAGCTCCTTTGCATGAAGAGAAGATTCGATGTCGCACCACGCGCCTTGGTTTGGTACCAGATGAAGACAGCCTTGAACGCGTTCTCGTTGGCGCAAGATCCGCACATGAGCGTCGCAATCTCCGAAAGCCCGGGCGGCTGCATCTTGGCGAGCGTCGTCTCGAGCATGTTGGTCCAGTCGGCGGGCGGAAGGATTCCGAGGCACGGCCGCTGGCTCAGAATGGCGAGGTTCTTGGGGTCCTGGATCGCTGCGTGGATGCGCGGGTGGTTGTACCCGATCGGAAGCGACGCAATCTGCGCATAGACATCGAGGTACCGGTTGCCGTCGACGTCGACGATGTAGTTGCCCTTGCTCGCGGTGTAGTCGACGAAGAACTGGACGGCCGCGGCTTGCTGCATCGACTGCATCTCGCGGCCCAGCGCGATCGAGCGCGGGCCTGGGTACGACGTCGCCATGTGCGCCGAGGCAGCTTCGCCAGGAAAGGCCGGCGTCGGCGTCGACGGCAGCGCGGGCAGCGCCACCGAGGCAAACCCACGCATCGTTCGCATCGTTCGCCGCGCATTCATCATCGGATATGGATGTTGGTGTCAAAGGAAAACTGACCACGGAAATCCAAGCCAAAGATCCAAGTTGAAGTTGGTGCCAGCTGGTCGATTGCGCACTCGGATCTCAACCTACTTGAACTTGCCGGCAAAGAAGAGTGGGCATGTTCATAATAGCATGCAGCGGCAGGGATGAGCTGGTGGCAGGAAGATGTTCAATCTGATCGCGAAAGACGGCAGCCATCGGTCCAACCAACGCGACTCGCGCAGAGTCTGTACGCACCGACACCCGACAGCACTAGATCACTGGCACTAGATCGGCATCATGCGGTGATAAACTAAGTTTATAATGGCTAGTGGCTCTGGAATGGCGTGAACCCTCCCGCGTCTCCATACGTTAAGAGCCAGGCACGTTCGTGATACTACCGGTAACGTTAGCGGGGCAACGGAACTTGAAAGCAAGAGCCGAGCCTTCTGTGAGGCTCGTCGATACTCTTGCACGCGGGGGGTGCTGGCGGGTGCTAAGCTCAAGAGACGATGCGTCAACTAATCGGTTTCCTACAGTGTTTCCTACCAATGGCGACCGTCGACAGCCGTGGCACCAACTGGAAGGAGGTCCGATCTTTGTTTTATTAGTGGCAAAGACCACGAATAATCTGATTCGTGCCACCATTAGCTGCCACCACTACAAAACAATGGCGTTCGTTGCTGCGTCGCGGTGCATCAAGCCTCTCGTTGCCAGCAGAGCATGGCGCGCGTTGCGTCCGAGTGTCCATGCCAGCGCTCTGCACATGAAGCCGCGCATGTTGCAGCTGCCGATGGCCTTTAGCACGAAGCGCGAGATCCGCCGCCTCCACGTCGAGGACCGCTTCAGCGAGGTCGTCGTGCACAACGGGACGGTGTACCTCTCGGGTCAGCTGGCCGACGACCTCGACGGCGGCATTGCCGCACAAACCGCCGAGACGCTCG
>NW_012156460.1:75653-94999 GCF_000151545.1 Saprolegnia parasitica CBS 223.65 | reverse complement strand
ACGATCCGCCGCCTCCACGTCGAGGACCGCTTCAGCGAGGTCGTCGTGCACAACGGGACGGTGTACCTCTCGGGTCAGCTGGCCGACGACCTCGACGGCGGCATTGCCGCACAAACCGCCGAGACGCTCGCGAGCATCGACCAGTTCCTCGCCGACGCGGGCACGGACAAGTCGCGCATCCTCTCGGTGACCATCTACCTCAAGGACATGGCGGATTACGCCGGCATGAACGCGGTCTGGGACGCGTGGGTCGTCAAGGGCGCGACGCCGGCCCGCGCCACGGTGCAGTCGGCGTTGTACGACCCCAAGGTGCTCGTCGAGATGTCGGTCGTCGCAGCGCTCTAATGCAGTTGGATGAACGATGTCTTTGCACTTAATTGCTAGTACCGGCAGATTATTGCTCTTACTGAGACATTTGATATCCCACGGAAAGGCCTTATTCCGGCTGCGATCTCCAGTTAAATCGTGTGCAAAACGCGTTGAAGCAGAGCAAAACAACATGCCAAGACTCGAGAGCATCGGGCTGACCAACACAAATACTGGGACCGTTCGACACGTACATGGGTGGCGAACCCCGGAAAGTGAGACGCGGGAGACGATACACTCCGCGCCGTATTTAGCGACGAGCCGATCTCGTGGCTGCCTGTGCGCAGCTGATATAAGCTTTACTCTAGTCCACTGCAAAGAGTGACCAAGCGACACAGAGACTATCAAGTGCAACGACATCGTTCATCCAACTGCATTAGAGCGCTGCGACGACCGACATCTCGACGAGCACCTTGGGGTCGTACAACGCCGACTGCACCGTGGCGCGGGCCGGCGTCGCGCCCTTGACGACCCACGCGTCCCAGACCGCGTTCATGCCGGCGTAATCCGCCATGTCCTTGAGGTAGATGGTCACCGAGAGGATGCGCGACTTGTCCGTGCCCGCGTCGGCGAGGAACTGGTCGATGCTCGCGAGCGTCTCGGCGGTTTGTGCGGCAATGCCGCCGTCGAGGTCGTCGGCCAGCTGACCCGAGAGGTACACGGTCCCGTTGTGCACGACGACCTCGCTGAAGCGGTCCTCGACGTGGAGGCGGCGAATCTCGCTGGGCATGTTGGCTGGCTGGTCTGGATCTGCAATGTGGCGTGATTCCAGCGGTTTGCAACAATCTGGTCCTGTTTCATACACTTTAAAGTGTTTAAACCACACATTGGCCGTTGCTTGGTGGGCTTTCCAGTCCGATGCATTTTGCTAGCGACAAAAGCTCCCACAGGGATGAAGGCGCTTGTCGTGGCCCTTTCATTCAAGTTGTATAATGTGATGTAGGGAGACGGGCGTGTTGATGGAGCACAAGCATACTACGGTGTTGTTTTAGAGCAGGTGGACAACATGCAATGTGTTTTAAACTTAGATATGCCCTGTTGGGATTGGCCAAAAACATTCCTGCATTTGGATTGGTTAAAAAATCGGAAAAAGGGGAATTTCGAACGCTCGCGTTGTGAGTGGTGGAGTGTAAGAAGCAGCGAGCGACCAGGAAGCATGAGCAAGAACACGGGCCCGGACCTCAAGAAGTACATGGACAAGACGCTCTGCATCAAGCTCAATGGCAGCCGCAAGGTCTCGGGCGTCCTGCGTGGCTTCGACCAGTTCATGAACATCACGCTGGAAGAGGCCATCGAGGAGGTCTCGACGACCGAGGCCAACAAGCTCGGCATGGTCGTCATCCGCGGCAACAGCATCGTCCAGTTCGAATGCCTCGACCGTATGTAAGCGTAAGGCGACTGATTAATGCAGCACACGTTATGTATTCATCCACCGTCGACACACGGTCCTAGATCTGGTCTTCAAACTGCGTCAAGAGCCAACTCGTCATCTCGTCGTCGAGAAGGGGCATGCGGGCCTCGATCGCACCCACATCGGCCTCGCTGCTGTAGGCAAACGCAAGCGGCGTCATGTCCATGGCCATGTCGGCGAGCTTGGGCGGCGGCGGTTTGAGCCATGCCTTGGAGTACGCCATCGACGCCTCCGTGTAGGCCAGCACGCCTTTGGCTTTGGCTTCGTCGGGCAGCTTGGCCTTGCAGCTGCGCTCCTTCACTGTCTTGCGAACGATCTGCAGCGCCTGCGCATGCTCTCGTAGCGAGAGCGACTCGTGGGCGTACGTGCACACGCTCGACTGTCGCCGGGACTGCTTCCGGAAGCTAAAGTAGTTGAGCTGGCGCTGGAAGCTCGTAAACTTGCTGTGGCGGAAGAAGCGCGGGAGCACCGACGTCGAGAAGGCTTCAACGTCGAGAATGTCGAAGGACTTGCCATCTTCGTGCCAATGGAGGCACGGCGAACGCGACTGCAGCATCTCGATGAGCGTCTGAATGAACGGCGCCAGCGTTGGTCGCGGAGTCATCGGCACCTCGGGCTCGATTGCACTCTACACCGCTGCGCTGCGCTGCTCGACGCATACATGGCCTGGTCCCGCCTGGTCCCGCCTTGTGCCACGCTTGCAACGACCGACGCGGTGGACAATAGGGGCGTCTTGGTCCGCTTAGTCCCACGTTGGCGACGTCCTCCACGCTCCACGCTGCTCTTCGCGCCGCGTCGCCCGTTCTCTTAGCGAGGAACGACCGCGTCCTTCCTCAGTATCGTCGCACCATTGTCTTGACGCCATGCAGTCGAGGTCCATGGCGGTCGGTGGCCGCGATATCCTTGCTTGCGATCACCTTGAAGTCGTCCGGAGCAGTCCGGATACGGGCATGGGCGAGCCACAGACACGGTGCGGTCGTGGTATTTAATTTCCTTACAAATACCAAGTGATAAAATCCATCTCGCGGCGTTGGGCCTCTCCCTCCGGATACGGCGGCTGCGTCCTCACTTTCTGGTGACATTTTATATTATGATATAGATATTTGTATGTAAAGGTCGAAACGCGCATTGTATTGCGCCGCTCCGGTGCTTGCCATTCTGCAATTCGACCGACGCCATGTCCAAGCAAAGCTGCGCGTTGTGCTGCTCGATGCTCTCGGCCTTTGGTGTCATCTTCCTCGGGCTCCTCGGCTTCCTCATGCAGAGCCAGCCGCAGTACATCAAGAGCCTCGGGAAGGACGTGACCGCCGGCCCCGTGTACAACACTGGTAGATGCGCCATCGCTGCATGATTCCAATGAGCTCACGCCCTCGGACGTAGCGATCGTGTACGCCGGCGTGTTTGCGGCGTCGATTGCCGTCTACTTTGTCGAGGCGCGCAAGACCGACGAAGGCAGCTCGGCGTACGAGCACTTGCAGATGAGCGAGCGCGTCGAAGGCGTCACGAACGAGAAGACGCCGCTTTTGAGTAGGTAACTTGTCGGCGCGCCGCGGCAAGCATCTTGGCGTCGCTGACCTTCTGTAGATGAGGACGAATAGCTGGCAACGTACTTATATAAGCGATTTCGTTTCGTCCGCGTCCAGTCCTCGCTCTTGTCGTTGCCGCGTTTTTGAATACCACGACGTCCTTGACCCTGTGAATTCTCTCTTCTGCACGCAGCGTCGTCGCCGCCCATCTTCCTGCTGACGACGCCGACGCGATCGCTAGACATGTCGCGACAGCATGTCTCCATCATGCGCACCCAAATTCGACCCGCGCCTCGTGCTTCACGTCTGTCGCCGCGGGCGGTCGAGGGTGTTGGTTGCCCATGTTGACGTTGCGCCTCCTTACCATGTCCCAGTCAAGCGACGATCATGTTGCCATACACGTAACCCTCCATCGTTCGCAACCCCACTACCGGTGAAAGCGGCGTGGCGCAGCTGCCCAGCCTCTTCCGACACGGCTCCCTCCATCGCAAAGGGCTGCATACGAACATCTCGATTGCCGTTCCCGCGTAGAGCGAACGCTCGGCGATAGAATGCAGTGCTTGGATACACGAAGATGATCATATTCTGTGAGCTAATAGATAGTCGTCGTTGCTCGTCTAATGCGCCGACGCCGGGAGGAGCGAGAGGAGCGTTTGCAAAATCGAGATGGCGCGCGTCGGGTGCAACTGGCCCGGCACCTCCTTGCCCTTGTGTGCCACCTGCTTTTCCACGAGGCTCTTGGTCCGCGCCCGTTTCGCAAAGAGCGCGTGGAGCAGCGAGAGGCGGCGGTGGGCTTCGCTCAAGAGCGCTTGCTGGCGGCCGTCAAACTCGGCGTTGTCGCGCACGAGGCACATGAGCGCATACTTGAGGAGACGCGCGTTGAGCGTAAAGAGCACGGCCGAGTCGCGGTGCATTTGCATGAGGTCGATCCAGAGCTCGCAGCTCATTGCGTGGCCCTCGACGTCTTCGGCGATCGCAATGTTGGCCGCGTGGAACCGGCCTTGCTGGTGCAAACAGAGATTCAAGACCACCTGCAGCAGCTGGTGGAGGAGCTCGAGCTGCGGCCGGCTCCGGTTGCACTTGCGGATCGCCGCGTAGAGCAGCCGCGGCACTTGATGCAACAAGCACTCGACGCAGCACTCGCGACTGAGGCGCGTGCACATTTCGAGCGTATGCACCGCGTGGAGCATGTCTTGGAGGCGCGGCGACGTGTGCAGAATCGCAAGCGCGCGCTTGAGCCGGAGACGGAGCTTGATCTTTTCCTCTTGCACAAACAGCGGTTTTTGATCGCGGAGCGCGGCGGCGACGACGTTGGCCGACGTCTTGGCCGCGTCGAGGCGATGACGCACGGCCGTCACGGGCGAGAGGCGGTCGTACTGCCGACGGACGAGCGTGCCGCGCCACCACGACTGGAGCTTGAGAATCGCGTCGCCCGGGAGGACGCGGTGCATCGAGATACGGCGCGGCTTGGGCTGCTGCTTGCGCATGCGTGCGTGGGCCCAATACGCCTGGATGATGCGCGCCGCCGACTCGCGGTACTGGACGTGCTCGATGAGGCCGAGCCACCAGTTTTTGAGAAACTGGAGGCTTTGGTAGCGCCGGACAAAGTCTTGGATACGCGTCGCCGCGAGGCTCTGCGTGTCTTGCTGCTGGATGGAGAGGCACACGGCGAGCGAGTGCCACTCGTCCTGCATCGTCTTGAGCCGGCGGTTGTACTGCAGCGTACGCCACCACGACTGAAGCATGTACGCGGCGCCGTCGCGCTGCTCCTCGAGCACGACCACGAGTTGCGTCCAGTAGGCCCGGACGCGCGACCGGCGCTGCACCTCGACCCACCAATTTTGAAGCGTCTTGGCGGCGTGGTGCTGCAGCTCCTTGGCCTCGGTCTGCATCTGCGCGGCTGCAGCGTCACGTTGCTCGTACAGCAGCGTGATGACGTGCGTCCACCACGACCGGAGGATCGTCCGGCGCTTGTACTCGCGCCACATGGACTGGAGCGTCGTGGCTGCTTCCATCTCGCGCGCACCCCGCTGGACGCGGAGGCTCGCGGTCGTGTCTGTCCACCACGCCCGCACGAGGTACTGGCGCTGCGACGTGCGCCACGCGGTTTGCACCACGAGCGCGGCCTGGTTGGCGCGGTACACGTCGGCGACCAAGGTGCGCCACGAGGCACGCAAAACCGCCTTGCGCCAAGAGCGCTGCACGACGATCGCGGCGGCGTCATTGGCTTCGAGCTCACGCACGGCAGCAATGACGTTGAGAAACCAGTCGCGGACCTGTGCCCGACGACACGCCTTATACCACGCCTCTTGAATGACGCGCGCGGCGTGGTCGTGGTACGTGAGCACGGCGACCGCGTCGAGCCACCACTTTTTGATGGGCCCACGTATGCGCGTATTGGCGCCACCACGTCTGGAGACGCACGGCTGCGGCCACGGACGTCGTTTCGTGGGCGTGCTTGGCGGCGACGGCAAGGGCGGTCCAGCGCCACCGCACGCACACGACCCGGTACCGTCGGAAGGCGCGCTGGAGCCGTGTCGCGGCCGCCGTCGTGTAGGCGTCCCAGAGCTCGTGTCGGCGGCGTTCGAGCACGTGGTTGATGAGATCATGCCACACGGCGACAGTGGCTCGACGCTTGGCATGGCGCCACGCCGTTTGAATCACCACGGCGGCTTGGTCGCAGCGTTCGTAATGGACGGCGAGGATGACGTCGACCCAGCGCTGCTTGCGCTCATACAGCCGCATGGCTTTGCGGTACCAGAATTGCAGCGTCGTCGCTGCATCGTGCTGCTGCTCGAGGAGTGCGTTTGCGAGCGCATACCACGTCGCCTGGACGCGGTACAAGGCGGCCATTCGAGACGGCGTCGGCACCAGCGCTGGAGCCGCGTCGCCGCCGCTTGTTCCTTTTGCCGCAGGAGCACGACCATGGTCGACCACAAATGCTGCACCTTCTGCGTGCCCTTGCCGCGGATCCAGCGCTGGATTTTGGTCGCCGCGACCACTTGGCGACTTTGGAGACGCGCGTAGTAGACGAGGGCGTACCAGAACGCTTGCGTCTGGCGGCGCCGGACCGCGCGCTGCAGTGTCACGGCCGCCGCGTCGCGCAACGAACGCAGGTGGAAGGCCATCGTTTGCCAGAGTGCCTTGGTGTACGAGACGCGGCGATACATGCGCCACCACTGTTGGAGACGGACGGCGCTCTGCGCTTGCTCCATCGCGAGGCGAAAGGCGGCTCGGGACGCGCGAATGTCGGCGAGCCACGCGCGGACGGCTCGTTGAATGCACGCTGCGGCCGCATCAAAGTCGTAGTTGTTGTCAACCTCGACAACCTCTGGTGTTGGGTCGGCTTCGTCCGAGTGAGGCGGCGACAGCGGGGCAGGGACCGTTACAGGCGGCGACGGCGGTGCAAAGACGGCCACGGGCGGCGACCGAGATGCATACACTGCGACGACCGGTGACCGAGGCGCGCGGACTGTGGTCAGCGTCGGCGACAGCGGCGCATAGACCACCGTGGATCGTGGCGCCACGACGGGAGCCGGTGGTGCGACGACGGGCACGCGAACAGGCGACGCCACGACGATTGGGAGACCACCGAGCTTTGATTGGCACCCGGACGGGACTTTTCGTAGCCATTTGGGCGCGGTGGCGGAGATACCGCGACCGGCAGACCACCATGCGACCAAATGCTTGGAGCTTCCGGGCCAAGTAGAGGAGGCGCTGCACACAGCGGATCGCAAACCGGTTGTGCGACGTCGTGTACCAAAAGCGCTGGATGACGCGCGCCGCGTGGTCGCGCTTGGTCCGGCGCAAACGGCGAAAGCGGGGTACCCACCAATGCTACACCAAATCAGTTTCTCATGTTATGCAGGGCCGTCGTCGTACCTGGAGCGTAAACGCAGCGTGGATCTCCTTGCTTGCGCCGAGGAGACGCGAGTGCAGGTACGCGACGAACGTCATGATGATCTTCTCTTCGGGCAAATTGTTCGAGTCAAACTCGGGCACGAGGACCGGGACTTGGCCGAGGAGCTTGACTTTGGCGTTCACGAGTGCAAAGTTGGCGCGCTCTTGCGACAAAAGCGCTTCAAACTCGTCGTGGCCAATGCGGTCCTTGTCGCTCCGATCACTCGTCGTCCAGTGCATGTCGGACTTTTCAAGCAACTAATTTTGAAGAGTTATACACCATCATCATCACACATGGATAGGACTTATACCCGCGGGTGGTAGTAGTGCACCATGAGGCAGAGCGCTTTCCCATCGGCAAACGACGCGGTAAAGTTGTGGATCGCGAGGTGGTAGTTGGCACACACGACGCGGCACCACTCGAGCAGCAACTGCGGAATCGACCGGTTGTTGTCGTTGACATCGCCGTCGTGGATCGTCGCGTAGACTTGCGCGGCGAGGCCCGACCACCGGCGCTTCACACGGTCAATTTCGGTGGCAACCAAGGCGACGTCGACGACGTGCGAGATCTTGAAATGGCTAATGAGCTAAACTCCATCATGAGTATATAGGACTCCAGTACAGAAAGGAAGAAGTAGGGTACCTTCCAGAGGAGCGCAAGCGTCTTTTCACGGTGCCCGTCGACAATGTCCTTGGGCCCAATCGTCGTCGGCTGGTAGTTGGTCACGGCGCAGCTCGACTCGACCGCGTTGAGCTGCAATTGGCAGTGCTCCTCCAAAAACGACAGCGCGACCTTGACGTTGTGGACCTTCTGGAGCCGCGACACGGCTGGCAAGCGCAGCTGCGGGCTCAAGACCGCGCCGGGCACAAGCGTCTCGAGCAAGCGTACGAGTCGGACGCCGTCGCGAAGGTCCATGGCGAGGTTCTCGACCTGCATGTCCATCTCCTCAAGGACGCTTTGCTCGTAGGCGACCGTATACTCGAGGTTGCCGAGGTGCCGGAGCACGTTCCCTTCTTGGCTCAGAAACTTTTGGCAAAAATCATACAAAATCTGCTTGGAGCTCTTGACACTGCTCGACGGCCGGAAGAGGCATGGCAGCGCAATATGGTCGACGTGGCGCTGCGCATGCGCCTTGTCGAGGAAGTAGACAAGCATGAAGCACTTGACAAGCGTGTGGACGCGGAGCTTGGCCAAGTACGCCTCGGACCGATTGACGCCCAGATGCAGCGACGGGTGCTTGAGCGCGAGCACCGGGTCGTTCGTGATGCGCTCGGCGATGAGCCGACGTAGAAAGAGCGGCATGTGCGACGACGAGGACGTCGGATGGATGAGCTCCCCGAGGGACTCGACGATGCGGAGGCCGAGCACAACTTCGAGCCCGAGCGTGAGCCAAAGCGGGTGGTAGTGATTGAGAAGCGTCATGAGCTCGTTCTGCAGACCGACGTCGACATGCAGTGGGCGGTCGGTTCGGATCGTGAGTCGCTTGGCCGTGATTTCCCGCTGGAGACGGTACAGGACATGGTCCGTGTGGTTGTGGTTGTACACGGCGTGCGCTGCCTGCCGGATCTTGGACTCGAGTCGGCGGATTGCAAGCAGCCGCAGCTGGTAATACCGGTCGGTCGTGAGCGGCGTCTCGTCCTTGATCTCGGCAAAATGGGCGCCGAGGAGCGTAAAGTTGAGCCACTTCTGGAAACCTTCTTCCTGCTTGGGGATCCATTGGTCGTCAAAGACGATGCGTCGCTTCTTCCAGAGCTGGCTTGTCGACGTCTCGGGCTTCCCTGCCTTGCGCAAGATCGTCGACGACGTCGACGCGTACGACGCTGCCAACGAGGAGGATGTCGACGATACCTTGGCGCGCTTGGCAGACGAGGACGAGGACGATGACGATGCGAGCGCGGTCCCTGTTGCGGTGGCGGTGAGCGTGCAAAAGAGTTTGAAGCGCTTGTTCAGGCGCACGTGGAGCTTGGCGTGGACGCGGCCGGGCTTGGTCGGCGTAAAGACCACGTCAATCGTCGCGGAGGACTGCATCGGGACGACGATCGCCTCGTGCGCATGGACGTAGAACTCGGAGCCAAAGGCCTTTGGCAGCACGTCCTCGACGACGATGTGGGCGACGCCATGGTCGCTCGGGTTGAGGAAGCCGAGCGATAGCGTCCTTGTCTGGCCAATCTCGACTGACCCAAAGTCGAGCTGGGGCACGTGGCGGAAGTCAGACGCGATGAAGGACGAGGCCTGCGCCGGGAGCTTGCGAGGGGACGAGGCTTGGTTGGAGACGTGGATGGATGGCATCTCGACGCCGGGGGTCTTGCGCTTGAGGGTCTTCTTGAGCTTCCAGTTTTCCTTCTCTAGGTACGCATGCTTCTCCATGAGCTGCCGGCCATCATGCGCGAAGCGTCTACCTGCGCCTCGGACGTCCATCCCGCGGCAGCGAATCACTCACTGGTCGACCCAGCTGGGCTTCAAAATTCAAAAAGCCGAGTTTGAAAACTCAAAACCTCTCACAATTGATCGCACGCGCGGCAACCTTTGCGTCCGGAATTAGTGTATGCATCATTTCGACCACGTCTTCCGTCAGTGCTCAACACGCACAGTGCCCAGGCACTCTACGATGAACGAGCTAAATACTACTACTTGGAAGAAGCGCACTCCTCCATAGCATCGCACCGATGCATGGACTCGTGACAGAGAATCAATGTTATCCCTCCTCATTAGACTGATACCGGTACAAGTCCTCGCGCTCGTAGTCGTGCATCGCGCCACAAGCTCCTCTACTAGAGCGCCTTGCTTGTAGATAGGCATCCCATGTCTTGGTTTGCGCATGGTCGATACGAAGCCGACGCCACGGGCGACTGACAAGCAAGCATTAAACCTCTGGCAATCGATCGATAGAAACGGCAAGAAATAGTGTTATTGACCTAAAAAGACCCTGTTTTGTCTCGAAATTCCGATTGTGGCACGAGATCTCAAGCGTCGCCGAAGCGAAAGATCGCAGATCGCATCTGCCAGATTGCACCAGCATGAGCGTGAGCATCAAGGTGTGCATCCGGTGCCGGCCGTTCACGATCGATGACACGCTCGGCGTCGTCATGACACAGAAGGGTGATGAGGAAGGCGAGGTCGAGCTCATCAACTCGACATACTCGACGACGCGGTACCGTCGACAAGCCATGCTACGGGCCATGACCATTCTCTATGGCTCTAGGTTTGCCTTTAGCTGGGCGTGGTGGAGCGCGTACGGCTACAAGCGCCACGTCAAGGGCGACTCGCTGCCTGCCGACAACATGCTGCTTGTGGACCAGGCCATGGCGTACGAGGCATGCGGCGCCAAGATCAAGGACGACCTCTTGGGCGGCAACGCGGTCGTCATGTTCGCCTACGGCCTCAGCGGGTCGGGCAAAACGTTTACCGTCTTTGGCGTACACTCTCTACGCTACACAGGCTACGACGCTCATGGCCATGGTTCTAGCCCGACGCTGTGGACATTCCAGAGGCGTGGTTCAAGCACGAAGAGCCGCATCCGCTCGTACACCACATCCTGAGAATGTTTCTGAAGAGGATGATAATCATGTAGTGGGGCATCTTTCCGCGGCTCGCGTACAACCTCTTCAAGGAGAAGCAGGATGGGTGGAAGATCACGATGAAGTACTTTCAAAACGTCGTCGACACGGTCCGCGACCTCATGTCGCCGATGGCCCAAGAGCAGCAGTACAAGAACGGCATGCGCAAGGACGCGGATGGCTTTATGGACATTGAGTGGTGCCAGGTACATATGACAATCGTGTCCACTTGTATACAAAAAAGGATCCAACGGTCCGGATAGGGCGTCGTGCTCAAGGACTGGAACGATCTCCGCCGGACATTTATGAGCGCCAACTCGCGCAAAGCGATTGCACCGACGCAGTTCAACCACCAGTCGACGCGCGGCCACTGCATCATGACGCTTGAAGTCGAGAAGCCCGACCCGGAGCGCGAAGGCATGAAGCAGCGCGGGCGTATCTACGTCTGCGACTTGGCCGGCACCGAGCCTGCCGGGGACATTGTGTACGCCAACTACCAAAAGCTCGTGTTCGACGACGGGTCGATCGAGATGAAGTACCTTGGACCGCACCAGGATGCGTCGAAATCCAAGGAGCTTCAGGACCAGGGCAAGAAGATCAATCTGAGTTTGACGGAAATGGCCCAGTTCTTCATGAAGATGGCGGGTACGTCCTCCTTCCTATCGTACATTTACGGTACCAATATGTATATATCCAGAGGCTGTCCAGAAGAAGACGCTCAAGCCGGGCGCGAGCATCCCAGGCTGCAACTCGTACTTTCTCTGCAAGTACCTCAAGGACACGATGCTCCAAGCCCGGTACGCATACGACAATATTCTCCACCGTTTGAAAATGGTCTTAGAACCTACCTCTTTTGCGCCGTCCGACCCGAAGTGACGTATCTCAACTACACTTTTTCCACGCTCGGCTTTGCCAAGAACGCGTCTGTCATCAAGCTCCAGCCCAAGAAGGCATCGGCGGCCGCGTCGCCCGCAGAACGCAAGGTACCTCTTTCTGGCCACCATGTCGCAGAGCGCATCGTTGGTCATGTAGCTCATGGCAGAGCTCGACGAGATGAAGAACCTTGTTGCGATGCTTAAGGCCGAGAACGAAAAGATGGCCAAGATGGGTGGCGGCGGCGGCGGCAGCGACCAAGTCGACAAGATCAGCGCCCTCCTTGCCCAGAAGCAACGCGAACTCGAAGGTCTTTCTATGATCTACGGCATACTTTTCTAAGGTGGTCGATGAACTTAGGTGTTCTCTCGGGCGAGACGAGCGATGGCGGCGACGGCGGGTCCAAGCCCGCGGCCAAGGCCCAAGAGGAGGCCATGCAGCGGCAGAAGGAGGAGTACGAGAAGCGGGGGATTTCGCTCACGTTCTTTGAAGAGAAGACGACGCTGCCGTACTTGATCAACCTCGACGTCGACGCCTACCGGTCGCAGCGCTTCATGTACCTGCTCACGAAAGAAGTAGGGATGGATTTGATACAAACCGAGTGGCTAAAGTGTCAATAATGGATGTACTAGGTGACCATCGTGGGCACGAAAGGTGACATCAAGCCCATGGCGCTCTCGGTCGTCGACGGCCACTGCAGCTTTGAGAAATCCCCGCCCGTGCTCTCCGAAGCTGGCGCCGACACTGGCAGCGTGGTCACGCTCGTCGGTGGCAACGGCGACACGATGCACAATGGCAAGAAACTCGAGAAAGGCACGCGCGTGGAGCTTGCTGCGTTCGATCGCGTCGTGATTGGCAACGAACTTATGCTCTTCCGCTACCCGGGTCAGTACCCTAGCCCTTTACCTCGCCCAAACATCATTTTTCGGTGCGTAGGCCGCGAGGACCCGGGGAAGGAGCCACCGACCGCCGACGATGCGGCGCACGAGTTCCAAGAGGCGCTCCAGAGCCAAGATAAAGCGGCAATGCAAGCGCTGGAGGCGCAGCGGCTGCAGTTTGAAGCGGAAAAGGCCGCGTGGGAAGAGCAAAAGGCCCAAGCTCAGGCCGCGCGGTCCGAAGCACTCTCATCGGCGACACCGGAAGAAGTTGCCGAGCAAGAACGCAAGCTGCAAGAGCTCGAACAGCAGGTTGACACCCTTTTGTTTGACTTTTTGCATGAATTTGTTGGATGTATTAAAATGATTCTTGTGCATTTTAGGAGAAGGAGCGACTCGCGCGACAAGTCAACGACCAAGAGCTGCGGGACGTTTTGCCCAAGATCAACGAGCTCAAGCAGATCGTCCATGTGCTCAATCGCGACGTTTTGAGTTTTGAGACGGCGCTCAAAGGCACGGGCGGGGATGGCCAAGGTAGATTTTCGTCGGTTGTCGTAAATAGAATGCACTTTGTCTAGGCATTCCGCAGGTCAAGGTCAAGGTCCACAACAGCAAAACCGACGAGACGATCTTGCTCGATGTCTTTGAGTTTGTGAAAGCGTACTCGCTCTTGAAAGACGAAGTTGCGTTTCTCAAGAACGCGATCGCCAACAACCGCGAGTACACGTCGCCGATGGGCCACGATCCAATCACACTCCTCTTCGACAACTCGTTCCACGTAGAATGACCGTCGAACGCTCACTGCTTCGACTCACGGCGTATCAAATATCTAGGTCGGCAGTGCGACCAACTTTCCCGAGTATCTCTTGTACAACCTCGAGACCGATCCGGACGAAAGGTTCGCCAACTCTCATCGAATATTCCTTGCACGAAAGACGAGGTAGTCGCATGAACATCAAGAACGCGGTGCCACCGTTCAACACGATCGGGAAGCTTGAGGTCGTGTGGACGCCGCTGAGCGCAGAAGACGAGGCGCAGCACAACCCAGACCACATCCAAGACATTGATGGCCCCATGGATCTGGTCTGTCGACGCATGGACAATATTGTCCATTAATTTCTTACGTGATACAATAGGTCGGCAAGTCGTGGACGTACAAGCTCGAGATCAAGGGCGCGACGGGGTTGCCCATGATTACGGACTTGGCGTATGTCCAGTACGAGTTCCTCGGCGAGCTCTTTACGACCGAAAGCGTCGAGCAAAACACGCGCAACCCCGTCTTCAATTACTCGCATGTGCACCACGTGCCGTGCGTCACGGCCGAGTTCGTCCAGTACCTTCAGACGCACCGGCTCGAGTTCCAGCTCTACATCAACCCCTACATTTTGGACCCGCCGAAAGACGCAATCAGCACGGGTAACCCAACGATTGTGAGTCTCCTCGGCGGCACCGCGACAGGTTGGTCCTAACCACCGACCCACAAGTTGGGTTCTGAGAGGTATCACCATTCTTGGGTGTAGCCAAGCTGCCGTACGACGAGCTCGAAGTCCAATGCAAGAAACTCGAGGTCGAGAAGCAGCTTTTGTCGGATGAAATCGTGTACTTGCGCCAAACGTTCAAGGCCGCGACGGGACAGTACGTAGCCTCTGTCGCAATTGAAGCAGAAAAATGGGATTGATGGCGCGTGGGTAGGGAGGCGCCGGCGTATGCACCGCTAAAGGCAAGCGGTGAGGCTACAGCGGACCTCTCGACGCCGCGCAAGCAGCTGGCCGAGGCCAAGTCCAAGGACGCACTCCTCAACACCGAGACGCCGAACGCATAAATGTCACTCCATCCGTCAAGCACTACTTTGTATAGAAAAAGAATCCACAACCTTTCATTGTCTCTTGGTGTCTGCTGATGCTATAGCACGACGCCGGCCATACACAACTAGATGTAGAAGGATCGCACAGCACCAAGTGCACCGAGGCGTGATCCACCGACACGACCTCGCTCGTCCTAGTTGAGAGATGGTTAACGAGAAGATACAATCGCTTGGAGACAGACCATGGAAATAATGACAACGCTGGAGTTGCTTCAACGTCTCGGGATCTACCAACGCCGCATGGATCAGCGCCTTGTAAAACGCGCCATTCTTCCCGTCCCAGCCAGCGCAGACCCGATGCAAGAAGTCGCCCACCACCTCCGGCCCGCTGCGTTGGCGGTGGAGCTCTTGCATCTCTTCCTTGGCGATCTCAACTGGAGCTCAAGGTCGACGGCGCGTTGCATCGCGGCCTGCTTCTCGTCGCACTGGATGCGTGCCATGCCATGCCTTCTGCGAGCTTCTCTTTGGCAATCGCGAGGTCTCGAAGAAGCTGCTTGCGACGAAGAGCCTCGATGGCTGTGGAGTTCTCGCTGCCATCGGTCAAATTGAAGAATGATGCGACCGCCCACAGACCTCACCCACGTCGTGCACCAGCGTGAGTGTTGCCGCGTTCGGTTTATGCTCGAACATGGACTGTATGGCGAAAACAAGGACATTGCCGAAACGTACAGCATACATACCGTAGACCGTTTAGGACATCCTTCCTAGTTTCAACTCTGCTGGTGGCAATGCCATTGGTGCAAATGCGTGTCTTTTCGGCGGCCTTTTCAGCCAATTGGCGAGAGGAGCTGTCCAAGATATTCCCGACCGATGGCATCGCCGTGTCCGCGGGCCGACTGCTCGGCAGTCCAGAAGGAGCTCGAGCATCTTCGCCGCGACGTGGAAGAGCTTCAGCTCGAGAACGACAAGCTCCATGAGCACTCGGCGTCGCTGGGCCAGCAAGTCGCCACGCTCGAGGCCATGAACGCCGACCTGCGCGAGCAAGTCCAGACCCCGCGCACGGCCCGCGTCGCAACGATCGCAGAAGATGAAGACGAACCCCATAACGAGATGGTCACGCAGCTCCAAGCCAAGCTCGATGCGTCGCTCGCGCGTGAAGCGGCGCTTGCGGATCAACTGGCAAAGCTCGACGCGTCCCATGCACAACTGGCCGCCGCCCTCGTGGCCAAGTCAAGTGTTCTGCAAGCCGATGAGCTCGCGCGTCTCAAGAACGACAGCGACGGCCGCCGCGACGAGCTATACGCGGCCCTCCGCGAGAACGAGCAGCTGCGAGATGATAACAACGAGCTTCGTACTGCTGTCGAGAAGCTCTCGCGCGTCGCTTTGGACGCCGAAGCCAAGCTGCAGGTCGCCGACGACGAGAAGGCGGCGCTCTCAAGTGCGCTCGATGATCGCACGACGGCAGTGACGGAGCTCCTCCACAAGATCGAGTCCCACGACGCGGAGAAGCAAGGCCTCGAGCGCAAGATCCTCGAGATGGACGCGGCCGAAGCGCACGTGGATGCGATGATCGCGGACTTCAAAACCAAGTTTGACGCTGAACGGCGCGGATTGCATGCGGAACTTGAGCAGTGGAAGCTCCGAGTGCGCGAACTCGAGGTGCGTTGCGACGCCCCTATCTCTCCTCACACTAATTCCTTTACACAGGCGAGCACAACCGCGACAACAGCCATATCGACGACGTCGAACGATGTCAAGGACGCTGCGCTGAGCGATCTCGAAGCCAAGATCCTCGTGCTGCAAGACATGCGTCTCCAGGACAAGGCGCAGATCGCCGAACTCAAAACCAAAATTTCTCAAAAGAACGCCGATTTGAGCACGATGGCCGCGAGTTTTGTGCCGAAAGACGATATCAAACAGCTCGAGGCGACGGTGCAGGTCCAGCGGCAGCAAGCACAGGACGCGCTTCGCGACGTCGACGTGTGGAAAGCACGCGTCAAGGAGCAGCGGGGGCTCCTCACCGACATGGAAGCTCGCTGCGTCGCGATCGAGTCGCAGTGCCGGGAAGCCGAGGCGTGGAACGCCAAGTACGAAGCCAAGGCCGGCTTGACCGACGTCGTCCGGCACCAGAAGAAGCTCCGAAGCGACTTGAGCGCGCAAGAGAGTGCGAATGCGGCGCTGCGCGTCGAGCTCAGTCGCCACAAGGACGCCATCTCCAAGCTCCAAGCGGCGTGTACCCGGCTCAAACGTGCGTCCCGTTCTCTCATATCGGTACACAATTTCTTCATCAATCTGCGTAGGCGACGCGGGCAAGCCAGACGAGTTCGAGTACCCGGATCTGGTCTTGGAGACAAGCGTCCAAGGCAACCTCGCGCTCATCCACCAGCTCGAAGCTCAAGTCGCGGCCTTGGAGGACGAGCGCGTTGCGCTGCTTACCAAGCTCAGAGACCAAGCCAAGAAGACGGGGGCCTACCTCTTTGAGCACCACGGACTCACCAGTGCCCAATACGATCAAGTCCAAGAGCTCATCTACCGGCTTCAGAACGGCGACACAGTTGACGCCTCTGCGCCGCCTCGTCCTTTGTCGCCGACAAGAGATACGAGCGCAGAGCTACGCAAGCTGTACGACGCCAACACGCAGCTGCAAGCCGACGTCGCTCGGCTCTCGGCGGTCGTGGCCGCGTCAAATCAGGCGCCAACGAACGGTCCGCCCGAGTGGGCGACCACGGTTAAAGACGAAGTGTGGCGCGCGACCGAGGCATTGCAAAGCCACATGCGTGAGCACATGCAGGTAATGCCGTTCTTGGTGGATCTGAAGTTGATACATTGATATAAATGGCCTAGGTCATGCGCGAGGCAGCGGTCGCATCAGACGACGAGAGCAGCGACGAGAGTTCGGAGTTTGGAGACCTTGGCGGCGGTGACATGAGTGCGCCAGCACCATCACAAGACGAGATTGTGTTGGAGCATCCGCGACTCACCAAGCACGCCAGCGTCCACACATCCGGTCTCTTGTCGCCCGCAAGCGTCGTGCTGCAAGAACCGCCGCCGTCCGCCGATGAGATTGCGGCCGCGGTCTCCAAGGCGCTCGAAGCCCGCGGCTTGCATCATCATTTGCCGACGCAGCAGGAGACAACAACACACGAGACGGCGAAGAACGACGGACGGCGCCATGTGATTCTCGAGACACAGGACGAGATGGAAGAGCAGACGCAGTGGGCGATCGAGCTCGACACGTGCTTGGACGAACTCACGCACGTGACGTTGGAGAACCACAGCCTCCGCAGCAAGCTCGAGGGGTTCGAAGGTCTTTTGGCCAGCGTCCAAGACAACCACACCGTGCTCTATCGGTAGTGCATCGATAGCCTCGTCCCCTCCTCATGTAGCGTGTATGCTGGATGTAGCGAGCATATCGCGCTGCAGCAAACGTTTGCCGAGCGCCGGGCGTCGCTAGAGACGCAGCTCGCAACCATGACCGCCAACGTCGACGAAGCATCCATCAAGCTCAATCGGTATTCCTTTTTGCTGTTCGCGGATACAAGGAGCATAAAAATCGAGGTAGGTACGAGCTCATGCTGCAGAGTTTCGAGAAGGAGGGCGAAATGCAGCAGACTGTCGTGTCGCTCACGCGGCAAGTGGCCATTTTCGAAGTCAACCAAGCACGGCTCGCACGCGAATTCAACTTGGTGCGGGAAGAAAAACAGACCGAGTTTACACGCCGCGTCGCCGCCGAAGACGACCTCCTCGCCCTGGAAAAGACGCTCAAGGTGCGCATCCAGTACCTCGAGGCGTGGCGCGAGGGTATGTCCAACTTGATACATTGATATGTTGAAATATCTCCGGCCCTAGGCGCGTTGAGTCGGCTCCAGCACATGGAGACGGCGCTGACCAAGAGTGTACTCAAGCGCCACTATGACGGCGTCCTCGCCGAGCTCCAGCGACTCCAGACAAAGCACGCAGCGCTGCTGGAAAAGTACACGGACCGCCACGCGCACTACCTCGCGACGCTCGAGCTGCCAGCTCAGCACGCGTCGCTGCTACACCAGAACGCACAGCTCTTCGCGCGCCTGAATGGCGAGTCGATCGACAAGCTGCAAAACGAACGCGTCCAAGCGCTTGAAGTTCAAGTGCAGTCGCAGCTGGCGCGTATCAAAGAGCTCGAAGCAGGCATGCCCGAGACAACGCCGGAGCCAGCGCCGTCCAGCACCAACGTCCACGACGTGTACGAGCAGCGCATTGCCGAACTCGAGCAGCTCTGCGGGTCGTTGGAGCGTCAGGTACAATTTCTCGCACCATGAAGAATTGTCGATATGATTGATGGGTGAAAATAGGTGCAAAAACAAAAGGAGGTGGCGACGCTGGCCGCGTCACAGGCCAACACGCTCGCGCTGCGCCAGACGCGGCGCCGGGACGAAGTCGATGCGCTTGAAGCACGGCTCCACGAGTTAAGCGCGCGCTCCGACGATGACGCAATCATCGGTCAGCTCCAGCAAAAGATCGTCGGGATCAAGGCCAACTACCAAGCCTTTGCAGATCGGTACACCTCTCTTGTTGAATCTCGCTGCTTCTACGAGGGCTCACGCTAAAGGGACTAGGTACGAGCAAGCGGTGGAGGCCCAGCGCGCGGCCCAGCTCCAGATCAATACGCTCTCGATGCAGCTCGAACACACGTCGAATCATTACGCGGGGCAGCTCGAGACGCAGCGCCAGCGCATCGCAATTCTCGAGTCGACGGTCGCGCATTTGCAAGCGTCGGACGTGGTCGCTAAGATCAAACGCCTCGACGCGATGGCGTCACGCCTCGAAGCTCTCGACGACGACCTCGCTGCTGTCCACGCCAAGAAGCGCCAGCTCGAGCGGCGCATCGAAGAGCTCGAGTCCGAGCACGACGCGGTCGTCGGGCCGGGCGCTCTTGGCGCCGACATCCACCTCGTCGAGCGACTCAAATACCGCGTCCAAGTCCTCGAGCAGCGAGAAACGTATGAGCTTTTGACCTTTCTCTCTTGATTTGAAAGGAGTTGTGTCTAGGTTGC
>NW_012156460.1:64000-75553 GCF_000151545.1 Saprolegnia parasitica CBS 223.65 | reverse complement strand
CAGCAAAAGCACGTACACATTGAGCCTGCTACGACTATCGCGCCGCTGGGGACTGCGCCGAGCTCGCCGTCGATGCGCTCCAAAGTCGGGTACGCGCGAAATCTATCAATGTATCACGATAGAGTCGTGTGTAGGTACTATGAAAAGGACCAAGCGGATCTGCAGCAAGCCGCGCAGGCGACGATTGCAAGCTTGAAGGCGCTTGTCGCCGACAAGAACCAGCGCATCGAAGAGTACCAAGCCAAGCTCGAGGCCATGCGCGCGACGATGGACAAGCGCGCGTCCGATGTGCAGGAGGAAGTCGAGCGCCAGAACCGCCGGTTGTACGAAGAAAACCATTTGCATATTACGCAGCTCAAAGAAGCCACCGAGAAGATCCGGCACCTCGAGGAGACGGTAGTTCTGGACAAGATTTGTCCATTAGAGTGATCGTGTTCTAGGGTGGCGGCCGTGCGGTTGTGGCGGCGCGCGAGATGCACGAAGGGCTCCTCGAGCAGCTCAAGCAAGTGCACATGGAGCTCGAACTCAAGAAAAACATCATTTCGGAGCTCCACCACAAGGTCGAGACGCTGCACAACCAGCGCCAAGTGGCCGAAGCCCGCGCCGGCGAAGCGCTCGAGGAGATTGCGGCGCTCAAGGCCCTCCACGCAGCGCTCTCGAGCGACTTTGAAGAGATGGAGCGCGAGAAGACGACGCAGCTCGCCCATCTCCGGCATGAAATCGGCGGCAAGGAGCGCAAAATGGGTCTCCTCCGCGACGCGATCATCAAGCTCAAGGAAGAGTTTCTCAAAGCGCAGGAGGCCCAAGCCGAAGAAATTGTTCGCGCGACCTCCAAGCGGCAGGAGCGTGACGACGACCGCGTCACAGCGCTGCAAGACGCCAACACGAAGCTATCGGCCAAGACGCAGATGCTCCAAGAAAAGCTGCAAGCGACAACCTCCGAGCTCGCGACGATGACGTCCAAGGCCAAGCGCGCCCAAGCGATCGCCCAAAAGCAGCTGGCCCGACCATCCGACGACATGAAACAAGCGGTGGCGACGCTTCGGGACGAGTTGCAGCGCTGCAAAGCCAAGCTCGGGACGTACGCGGCGCAAGACGACCAGCTTCTCGAGCTGCAAAAGAAGATCAAGGTCCTTGAAGCTCAAAACGCTGCGCTGCGAGAAGCTACGCCGGTCGCCCCGAAGGCAGCAACAACCAATACCACCAACAACAACAACCAGGAATCTGGCGGCGACGAGACGACGCGCAAGCAGTGGGAGAATGAGAAGCGCATGAAGCGCCGGGTCGAAGTGCTCACAACGCGCCTCGAAGAGAAGAAGGCTGAGGTCGATACCCTCACGACCCAATGCCACCGCTTGAAGGAGCAGTGGACTCGCGCGCAGAGCCAGCTCACGACCCAGGCCGAGCAGGTACGGTAATGATACCGGCCATTTTGTGTTGAGCGCCGCGTAGTTGATGCAACTGCGAGCCGCGCCACTGCCCCACACCGTGCCCAAGATATCGCTTGACCAAGAGCGCGAGCTCGAGAGCTGCCACGAGCGGATTCGCGAACTTCAAGCGCAAGTTCTCACGTCGCGCCAGGCGCTGCATTTGCCCGAGGACGCGAGTGACGCGGCAAAAGCACTCTTGGAGAAGGACACGCAGCTCCTCGAACTCTCGTTCCAAGTCGAGAGTTTGAGCTTGGAGCTCGCGCGGCTGCGGCGTGCGCCGAATCGGACGCCGCCCATGACGCCGTCCCCTGCCCGCGTAGGTTCTCATAGGATCATGGTGGGTTGCTTGAACGCTTGGCGTAGACACCGACGACGACCAAGAAGAGCCGAGCCGACGTCACCGCCCTTGAAGATGTGATTGAAAACATGAAGCGGGCAATGGAGAAGCTCCGGACCGAGAACGACCGCCTGCGCCGGCTCAAGCCAGCGAAGCCATCGACGACCAAGACACCTGACGCGCTTGTGTCGACGCTGCAGGCGCAGCTCGACCAGAAAAGCCACGAGATAGCGCGACTCAGTGCGGAAAGCGCCGAGCTGCAGCGCAAATATCGAACGCTCCACGGCAAGTGGAAGACACTCCGAGACGACGAGAGCGCATTGCGCCACGCGCTGGACGAGAAGGACCGCCGTCTCGAGGCCATATCGCGCCAACCCAGTACGGTGCCGTCGAGACAACATAATGAACAATATTGTCCTTGTAGGCAACGACGAGATCGTGCGGTCGCTCGAGCAGCACAACGCGCAGCTCTTGGAAGAGAACGCCAAGCTCTCGGACGAGCTCTCGGCGTTTGACTTGGACTTTTTGAAGAGATTGAAGACCTCAAGTTCAAGTACAGCGAGGCGATTCGCAGCAAACAGCTTCTCGAGCGACAAGTCACCGCGCTGCAACACCAATTGCGATAGTCCTATTTTGTGTGGTAAAGATTGTCTTGTTTTGAAACACGGCAGTTGACCCCCTTGAGCGCCACGATGGATCTCCAATGGAGCAACGACCGTGTGTGTGGGTGCTCCCAGTCCTCTTCTTGACGCGCAACCAGCAGAGCGGTAAGCCCACTGCAGTCTTACCCAGCCTCCTTGCAAGAGGGTGAGGCCACCGATGACGTGTCGCCTTGGGGTCCTCGATGGTACAGAGTTGTGCTGGACACGGGGCATGTGACATCGACAGCGCTGTGGTGGAGCTGAATCGGTTGACGTGCGCATTGAATAATCAAATGCTTTTGATAGCGCCATGCTTGACCCTAATCCGACCAGTCCTCGTGACGGTGTTATGATCACTTCTGCCAAACTCTTAAGAATTTCAGGCCATTTCTGCAACCAGAGATGGGGCCCTGGGCATGCAGCTAGCACGAGCCAACCAATCCCACCACGCTAGAGGGTCCTGGCAGGTCTACAGCGTGTTGGATGGGTTTATCAAGAGTCAATGACGGGTTCTGAACACGTCCCTAGTAGTCATCACCGCGCGACACGACTTCTTTGCACGTCGGCCTAGACACACGTCGCGTGAGCACGAGTATGTGTCCAGCAGGAGGACGTACTTGAGGATGATGGTGTGCTCGTACTGCGCCGTGTAGCTCCCGACAACGTCGCAGAGCGGCGGGTAGGCCTACGCAACATGATTTTCCCGTTTTTGGTGGAAAAACGGTGGCAATGTACCGTGATGATGCCATTGTCGACGAGGTTCTTGAGCGCGACCATGTACTTTTCCTGCTTGGCGCCCTTGGGGTTGATGTGCGTCGACCCGCCGTCTTCGCGCTCCATCCAGCGCCGGCAGAACGGCAGCGTCCCGAACGTGCGCGTAATGTGCGAGAGAAGCTTCTTGGCGCGCGGCAGACGCAGCGGCACGTGCGGCGCGTCAAACGCCTTGGCGTAGTGCGAGCACTCCATGTCTTCCACGACGTAGCCACGGCCCGTCGAGCCAAAGGTTTCAATCGCGAAGATCTCGCCTTCCTCCATCTTGGTGTCTTCGGCCGTCTTGACGATTGGCACCGATTTGCCCGCATGGATCTGGTACGGGCCGATCGAGTGGCCGTTGAGGTTGCGAATGCACTTGACCGGGTACGTCTTGCCCTCGATCGTCACCTCGTACGACTCCATGACCTCTTCGATGGCACCGCCGATCTCGCCGAGGCGCGCGTCAATGCCCGAGCACTTGATACCTTCTTCCGTCGCGGCCTTGGCAGCCGCAAGGAGCGGGTCAAACTGCGGGTCAAAGGCGACCGTGAACGCCGAGTCGATGATGCGGCCGTCGACTTGCGTGCCAAAGTCGATCTTCATGACGTCACCGTACTTGAGAACCGTGTCGTCGCCGGCGTTGGGCGTGTAGTGGGCCGCGACGTGGTTGAGCGAGCAGCCCCGTCGGGAAGCCAATGCCACGCTAATGCAATGTTAGGTACAGTGTGTGGCAAGATGGAGACGTACAGCAAAGCCGGCTTCTTCGACGAGCTCGCGGTTCTTGTTTTCAAGCGCTTCGCACATGTCGATGAGGCGAATGCCGGGCTTGATGATGCTCTGCGCAAACTTGCGCACTTGACGGTGCACCTCGGACGCGTAGCGCATGCGGTCGTACAACGCCTCGCCTTCCTGTACAGCCATGAGTATACTATGATCGACGCATAGGATGGAGGATGGACGTACGCGTTCGAGCGCGCGCTTCTCTTCGGACGTCGTGCGGTACGTGTTGAAGTCGCCCGGGTGGTTCTGCTCCTCGCCCTTGGGGAACGAGCCCGCGCCAAAGAGCTTGGCGACAGGAATCGTCGGCGGCTCGGTCTGGCCGTACTTGATGTAGCTGTCGGTGTAGCCATCGACGCCGCGGAAGGGCGGCAGCTTGGTGCCCGCGCCGGCCGAGCCCGCGGCCTTCTTCTTCTTCTTCTTGTTCTTCTTCTTCTTCTTCTTGGCCGCGCCCGCGTCGGCGCCGCCGTCCATGGCGTCGTCCTCTTCCTCGTCGTTCTCGTCGACGTCGTCGGCCACAATCACCTTCTTCTCTTCGTCCGCCATGCTCGCACTCGTCGTCCTAGCAGCTGCCATGGGCCACCTTCGCCTGCCACCTGCCACTTACCACTCAAAAGGGCCGTCTCGCAATGAGCCAATGAACATGCGATCCCAACGCTGCACTGGATTTCGCAGGTGCCGCATTTTATTGGTCAATAAGCAGCCAATCATATGGCGCGAAACGCTGATTTTCACTCCAGACGTCGTCGGTACCGCAAAGGTGTCGGGTTTCGGGGTGCGCCAGGATGGGTCGAGACGCTCGTCTCGCTTAACCAGGTATCGACGATATTATACATCAGATTGGTAAGTACATCAGATTGGTAAGCAATAGCAGGACGCGGCGCTGTTGACGGTCGCAATAGCAGCGGCGCGAGCGCAGCTTCAAGGTCGCCGCTTCGATACTCGCTGGCGGCGATGGAATCAAGGCCTTGAATGGAATAACGTGTGTATGATATTGGTGAAAAACCAAGTGGCCCTCACGCTGCACCATGCGTAGAAAGTGCAGTCGGGGATGCAGCGGATCCGAGGTGTGGATGGTGCTGGGTACATGGAATGGCTCTTGTCGTCATCCAGCCACAGCGACATGGCCAAGCAGCATTTACGAGAGCACCAGCTACGATGAATAGAACGAACGTATATGGTACAAATGAAGATGTGTGCATATTCCTGCCACCATGGAGCGCTCTCGGCCTTGAACAGGCGCGGAACCACGTCTTGTTGCTGTTTGAGTTGTTGGACTGGGATGGCAACGTATTGGATTGGCTCCTTTTTGGCCAATGGCATCGCGGCGACCGTTGTGTCAACAGGACCGCCAGTCCAAGATCGCAATCGAATGTGGCGCAACCGACTGCAGCACGTGGCCCGCTGCCTCCACACGGACGCGCGCAAGTGCGTGCTCATCGTCGGCGCTGGCGACAGCACGGGCGCTGAGATCGCCAAGGCCTTTGCCCGCGACGGCTTCACTGCTTGCTGCGTCCGGCGCGACGCCGACAAGGCCAAGGAGCTCGCTGCGACCATGACCGCCGAGGGCCTCGTCGCCGAGGGCTTTGGTGTCGACTGCCGCGTCGAAGAGAACGTCCAGGCGCTCGTCGAAGACATTGAGAACCGTCTGGGCCCGATCGAGGTCGCGGTCTTTAACGTCGGCGCCAACGTCCGCTTCCCGATCACGGGTATGTCGTCGTTCCGCTCTTGGTTCATGGACCCCCCATCGTCATCTCGCAGAGACCACGTCGCGCGTCTACCGCAAGGTGTGGGAGATGGCGTGCTTCTCGGGCTTTCTCATGGGCCGCGAGGCCGCGGCCCGCATGCTACCGCGCGGTCGTGGCACGATTCTCTTTACAGGTAGCCGGCATGTTTTATGTATGGATGCTTGTAGCCACGTCTTGCCATAGGGGCGACGGCCAGTGTCCGCGGCGGCGCGCACTTTTCGGCGTTTTCGAGCGCCAAGTTTGCGCTGCGTGCGCTCTCGCAGAGCATGGCGCGCGAGCTCTCGCCCAAAGGCATCCACGTCGCCCATATCGTAATCGACGGTGCGATCGACACGCCGTGGATCCACGAAAACTTTCCCAAGGCCAAGGAATTCCAGCAAGTCGACGGTATAGAATTTTGTGGACGCGTTGTCTTTGGTGGTCATGTTGTCTTCTGGTAGGCTTGTTGCGCCCGGAAGAAATCGCCAAAACTTATGTGCAGATTCACCACCAGCACAAGTCGGCGTGGACGCACGAAGTCGACTTGCGTCCGTGGAACGAAAAGTGGTAAGCATCGCACCGACACAGTTTGCAGCGAGATGAGCAAAGGCAGCCTTTTACGCGGGAGCGTCCGCAGGTATTCGCTTAAGAAATATGCTCTCTGCACCACTGGTCCACAGGATTGGTGTTCAGTTGACCACCGCTGTCGTGACGTTGTTGAGAGGTTGTCACGACGTTGTCGCGAGGCCGTCGCGAAGCAGTCGTGAGACGAATGAGAAGCAGACGATGAGTGTAATCGAAGAGTCCCACGGCTTTGGTTCAAAACGGCGCTGAAAAACGACGGCTTTGGTTCAAAACGGCGCTGAAAAACGAGTCTCTTGGCACGCGAACACGTCACGCTGGGCACGCAACAGTGTCGCGAAAGCCTCGTAAAGGGCCACGTATATATATACCTTAGATTACCCACCATTCCATTCGAACCGTCGCTAGTCCTTGTCGTTTAATACAAGGCGCTACGATATCATTGGTTTGATGCGCCTGTCGTCGACGAGTATAAAAAGGTAGCGTAGAAGAGTTAGCAACCTGCTTCTTTACTCGCCCGAGCGACCACACAGCTGGGATGATTGGTGCTACTCAGACTCAATGCGTCCATCCTGCCGTCATTTGTCCGTCGCCGCTGAAAGACTCCATCTCGCCACTCGCGATGCTACTTGCCTGTGTGCGCAGGATATGTAGAGACAACGGTAGAGACGACGTATCATGCGATGCAGCATGGTGTGCTCCTTCGCAGATCCCGCACAATCATTCGAGCATTTCATAGCGTCGGTGGCACCGCATCAATGTGGCGTGTCAGGCGTCCATTTCTGTGGTTTGGACTCGGCAGCCCCGCAACATGGCTGCCGAAACTCCCCTACCCCTAAACCAAACAACCTACCCCCGGAAGAATGTAGGCTCCGCGCAGGACTGATGGTCGTATTCGCGCCACCCGACGTAGGTTGGCACCACGCCCGTTGCTTTGATTGCTCATCGATCAGGATCCGCTCCATTGGCTTCAAGTAACACGCTCTGTTCATTTCCATTTTCACAGCACCCCGATCACCACCTCCAACAGTATGACCATCGCCACGGACCGCCCGATGGCCGTCGAGATAACGGTCGCGGTATCCTCGCCCATAGACGTTGCAGTGACCTCGTCCAAGCCCAAGAAAAAGAAAAAGAAGACCAAGAAGGCAGCACCCAGCACGGTTGGCTCCAAGCGGCCGCCAGTCCGCGGTATCGATGGCTTCACCGACAGCTACGTCCAGTACGGCCAAACCGAACCGCCAACGATTCCGGTCGCAACTCTTTTTTCGCCCGGGTCCTTTCCCCGCGGAGAGGAGCAGCCACATGGGGGCGACCTCAACACGTTTCGCACGACGTCCGAAGAGCTGCGTGCACTCGAGCGAGTGCGTTGTATGTGTACCGACACCACGGCGCTTAGGCTGGCCTGTACTATCTAGGAAAACGAGGCGTTCTACGATCGCCTACGGTATGCGGCCGAGACGCAGCGTCAAGTGCGCAAGTTTGCGCAGAGCATGATATCACCCGGTATCCGGCTCATTGATCTCTGCGAGTCGCTTGAAAACAAGAACCGCGAGCTCGTTCAAGAAGCCGGCCTCGAGGTAACGAATGACGTATCTTGGCTTATCACGTATACCATCTCTTTAGCGCGGCATTGCATTCCCAACGGGGTGCTCGCTCAACCACGTGGCAGCGCACTATTCGCCCAATGGCGGCGACAACACGGTCCTCAAGTACGGTGACGTCATGAAGATCGACTTTGGCACGCAAGTCGACGGCCGCATCATCGACTCAGCCTTCACGATTGCGTTTGACCCGCAGTTTGACCCGCTGCTTGCGGCTGCCAAGGCCGCGACCAACGCAGGCGTTCGCGCCGCTGGGATTGACGCGCGCCTCGGCGAGATCGGCGGTGTTATCCAAGAGGTCATGGAGTCGTACGAGGTGACGATCGAGGGCAAGACGTACCCGGTCAAGTGCATTCGCAACCTCAACGGCCACTCGATCGGCTCGTACCAGATCCACGCCGGCAAATCGGTGCCGGTTGTCAAGGACGATGATAACACCAAGATGGAGGAAGGCGAGATCTTTGCGATTGAAAACCTTTGGCTCGACGGGCCGCGGCTACGTCGTGGAAGACATGGAGTGCTCGCACTACGCCAAGACGATCGACGCCCCACGCGTGCCGTTGCGTCTGCCCCGGGCCAAGAAGCTTCTCTCGCACATTACGCGAACGTTCGGCACGCTGGCGTTCTGCCGGCGCTGGCTCGAGCGCGAAGACGGCGGGTCGACGCACGTCAACCCCAAGGGCGCCAAGCAGGAAAAGTACATGGTCGCGCTCAACCATCTCGTCGACTGCGGCCTCGTGACGGTTGCTTCTTCATCTCTCATCCATCGACTCATAGTAGATTCTTCCATAGAAATACCCGCCGCTTGTGGATGTTCGCGGCAGCTACACGGCGCAGTACGAGCACACGTTCATTCTCAAGTACATAATATTCCATGGGTATGCGCATCTTCTTATCGTGCGTGTAGGCCAACGTGCAAGGAGGTGTTGTCGCGCGGCGACGACTACTGAGCGTCTCCCGTCGAGCTTCTTGTTATCGTGCATGGTCTACGCGATTCCTACATGTCCTTTCTTTTAAATGGTGATACACTGAAATGAATCAAAGCAGTTTCATATATCCATCACGGCAGTTTCGTGTCGACGACGGTTACGTGCTTATCATCGTGACAGATCACACTACTGCATCAAGTGCTCCAGCGTGCGTTCAATGTCGCGCAGGTCGTGGGCAAAGTACGAGGCGGGAATCTTCTTGCACTTGCGCACGTTGTAGCGTGCGACGAGTTCGTCGTGGCAGTGCGCGAAAATGTACTCGCGCAACGGCAAGCGCTGTGTCACGCGCGGCAGCGCCCACCCCGGAAAGACGGTCTCAAAGTCCTGAAAACGGTGCAAACTCCCATCACGGTGCCGCATCACACCATCTCGAACGACTGCTTCCGCACAGCTCCCCGCCGAGATACGTTTCGAGCCAACGTAGCGTACTCCGACGAGGCCATCGGGCTGGTGCGGCGTGTCGTGCAGAAGATCGTCTGCACGGCCCGTCGATGCGTGGCCCAAAGCCTTCGTACACGGGCACTTGCACCACGGACACGGCTGGCCACAGCGCGGCACAATGCCGTCGACCGCACCATACGCCTCGTTGCGGATGACGTCGAGGGTCCGCGTCGCCATCGTCGAGCTCCAGGCCGCCGAGGGACCAAGGGTAGAACTCAACTCGTCAAGACGCGCAAGGAGGCTCTGAGGAACGTTGAGCGGCCCTTCATTGTGGACTGAAAAGAGGCTCGGACCGTGGTCGTCACAGTCAAAGACGCTTCCCTTCCCGGATGGAAGACTCGTCACAAGGACACTAGTGCCGCTGCACTTGAGACGGCGTTGCAGTGCGAGGCGCAACTCGTGGAGAAAAGCTGTACTACGCGACTCGACAGCGTTTTCCGCCGAGGCGGCAGCGGCCAGAATACCTTCCTTGATGGCGCCGGCGAGCTTGGCAGCGACGGCGAGATAGCACTTGTGAACTTGCGCGCATCACCAACCACTCGTCGAGCGACGAGATCAAGAGACTCGCAGCTCTCTGGCCGCGACACAAGTTGGTTGCAAACTGGCGCATCTCTTGCTTGCACGCACCAAACTTGGCCGCGACGCAGTTGAGAGCATCCCAGCGCGCTTGCCGGTCTTGGAGCTGCGTCGTCAGCAACGGCACGAGCATGCGCAAGCCCGCAAGTCGGTCGTCAGGCGGCAACTGCAGCAAGTGCAGCATCGCCTTGCCTTCCAACACGCAGTTGAGAACGACCTCGTCGCCGTACCGATCCGCGTCCGCGACGCAGCGCAACACGCAATCGCGCACGGCATCCATCATCTGGGCTTTTCGCTGCTTAAGCTTGGCTGGAAACCACCGAATGTACCGGCGCCACCCCGTCTTGTCCGTGGCCCCGTTGTCGGGTACATCGACCATGGCGAGTTCGTCCGGCGTCAACACGTGATTGGTGTGCAGCGCCGCATAGACGAGGCGTGGGACGTCGGGGGCCAGCGGCGGGTGCGTGGCGGCGGCGCGGCGCACGACTGCCTCAAAGATCGCATCAAAGGATGCCAGCGTGGCCTCGGCCCCTTCGGTCGCCAAATGCGCCACGAGCGCGTCTTGCAGCTCCGCCTTGTACGCTTTCGCGTAGGCTTGGTATTGAAAAAGCTGCTCGGCCGTCGCAATGACCAGACGCGCCGAGTGCGCTGCCTGACGGCGCTTCTGGTCGGCCCACGATTGCGTCATGGCCGTGGCCCACTTGGCAAATGCCTCGTCCGCCAACGTTTTGGCCACGGCACGGTCCAGCCCACGTAGGTCGCTCGCCACCGACTGCTCGAGCAGTGCCTCGTAACGGTGGCTCTTTTGCGGCGTTGTCGCATTGTCAGCACTCATGCGCTGGAGCACCGTCTCAAACGTCGTCGTGTAGATGCTCGCAAGGGCTTGTGTGTGCCGCGTCATGCGGCGCCCGAGGCGGTCGTACACGATACGCTCGTGGGCCGAGGCAAAGTCCAGCTCGAAATTCGCGCTCTCAAGGCACGTCCAGACAAGCCGCAGTGTCTCGTTGAGCGCGCCAAACGTACGGGCCGGCGCCGCGTGGGCGAAAATGTGGTCGCGCAGTCGCACGAGCCGCTCGCCATAGTCGGCAATCGGCGTGTCACCCGGCGGGTCGCTCGTGCCGCTGTTGCGACCCAAAAACACCACGTCCGTGTCGGCCGAAAAGCCGTCGAGAAACGACGCCGTCGCCGACGACTGCCGCACGACTGCCACCTGCTTGGCACTCGCGCGCAGACTGTCGACAAGCGCGTCGAGGCTCGAGTGCATGCTACTGGTCATCGTCACGTCGACTTGGTTGAACGCAAAGTAGAGCTTCGTGGCGAGGCGGCCCCCGGAGGCCGCCGCGAGCGCCGAATTGGCCAGCACCGAGAGCACGACCGGGAGCATGTCGTTCATCGTCTTGGTCGCCTCGCCTTTCGTCAACACAATGGTCGCGTCCGCTGGCAAAATCGCCATCGACGCCATGCGGTTGTCGCGCCACGTTGTCCCGTCGACGCCCGCATACTCGGGCGACTGGATGCCTTCCGTGTCCAGTAGCAAGATATAGTCAAACCGGTCGCACACGTCGTCGGCGCATGCAAGCAGCTGGAGGTTGACGCCGCGCGTGCACCGCGCGACGCTCGTCTTCAAGCGGACGCCAAACATACCGTTGAGCAGCGTCGACTTGCCCGACGACTGGACACCGAGCACGGAAAGCAC
>NW_012156460.1:62437-63900 GCF_000151545.1 Saprolegnia parasitica CBS 223.65 | reverse complement strand
CGAGAGCTCGCGCCAGACGTGTTCCGACGCCCCCGTCACCATGAGGCTCCAATGCTGCAGCGCATCGGCATACGCTGCCCGCGCGTCTTGGTTGTCAGGGTCGTTGCTTCGCGCGATTGCCGCGTCGCGGTAACGCTGCTCCGCGCTCGCCGAGAGGCCTTCGCAGCTGCGTGCGAGGCGGCGATCCAAGTCCACGAGTCGCAGCTCGCGCGACGCCGCCGACGGCTGCTGAAGCACCGACACAAAGTAGCGCACGAGCGGGAGGTGGCGCGCGCGATGGGCCGCGGGTTTGTGCAACTCAAAGAGGTCGGCGAGTTGCTGGCGGAGACGCTGCTGCTCGGGCACGCTCGTCTCCCGCTGCAGCGCCACGCGCAGCGCCGCTTCTTGCACAAAATAGCGCTGCAGCAAAAGCGTGTGCGTGCGCAGAGTGCCAAAGTCGGTTGCTGCCACCGCGTCGATCGCCTCCGTCAGCCCAAGGCTCGGCAGGCAGCCCACGTGTGGTGGCAGCGCCAGCATCCCAATCGGAACCCGCGACGACGGCCACGGCTCGTGCAAGAGGTAGTCGGTGAGGACAGCGTAGGTCGCGCTCATGGGACACGCCAGCGTCACCGTCGCATGTGCCTCGTCGTAAACGAGCGGGTCGTCGCCGTCGTCGTCGGCGTGGCGCCAGTGCAGCGCGACACCGTGCGCCAACGGGGTCGCGCGCGCCTCACCGGGCCCCGCGTCGATCAAAAGCACGTCGGCAAATGTCGCCAGCAGCGGCATCCACGGCATGTAGTCGCCCACGACATGCAGCACCAGCGCGGTGGTCGCATCGGTCGCGTCGTGCACAAAGCCCCAGCCCAGCTCCACAAGTCCGCCGTGCTCCGTGACGCGCCCGCGTCCACGGTCCAAACACTGCACCGAGTTGACGTGAAAAACGTTCTGGATCCAGTCTTTCGTGGCGCTCGCCTTGGGCGGCCGCTCCGAGACGATCGCGACGCGCAGCGCCGCCGTGTTGCGCAAGAGCGACGACGTCATGCCGCGCTCGAGGCGCGTCTCCACAAGCTCCAGTGCGATCGCATCGAGGCGCAGCGTGTCGCCGTCGACGCCCGGGCGCACACACGGCACGAGGTAGCGTCGGTCGAGCAAGTGGCGGTACACATCCGCGCGCGCCACCGGCGTCCGCAACGCCAGCAGCGACAGCAACACGTCCATGCCAATGGGTCCATCCAGAACGCGGGGCTGACGCGCAAGACGCTTGGGCGCCGCCTCGCCAGCATACAGCGCCGACGCAACGTCAAGGCGGTGTTTCAGCGCAAACCAGAGGCGGTCAGCAGCAGGCGCCGCCGTCGTGGGGCGCCGCGTTACCGTCAGCAGCTCCTGCATCGGACGCCCGTCCAGCATGCGCTCGTCGTTATTTTCGCTACCATCGACACACGCCAAGCGATCCACCGGCACGTCGTCGTCCGAGCTCTCATTGG
>NW_012156460.1:53759-62337 GCF_000151545.1 Saprolegnia parasitica CBS 223.65 | reverse complement strand
CAGCGTGTCAACAAAGCCGTCCTTCCCGCAGCCATACGACGCTGCAACCGCCCACAGCGGCGGCGCGCGAGCCACGGCACCATTGTGCAAGAGCATTGCGCCGAGCCGACGCGTCAGCAGCTCCGTGTCGGCCAGGGCAGTCGCTTGAAACGCAGCCAACAGCAAAAGACCAGCCGTCGGCACGTCGTCCACGTGCACCGTGGGACTGCGCCAAACCGCGCCCGGTTGCGTGACACTAGCCTCATGCAACGTCGCCAATGCCACCGCCCGACGCAACGGCTCACGAATCGATGCATCGAGCACGACCGACGCCGACGCCAAACGGGCGTCCAACACATCGTCAAAGAGAGCACCCAGTCGGGCAACCGTCGCAATATCGTGAGCCTCGACAAAGCGGCACAGTGCGACGACGAGACTCGGTGCCTGCAAGCGGTCGCCGACGAGGCGCATACCGAGCTCCAACTCGCAGCGAAGCAGTAGCAGCATCAAATCCAGCAGCATCGCACCGTCAGGATCGTCGGTGGTGGCCACATGTTCCTGCGCTTGCACGACACGCATCGCAAAGTCGGGAGGGCGATGTTCTTGGTAGCGCTTCCAAAGCACTTCCAAACGCAGGGTCGTGCAGCCACTGGTCAAGGCGCGCAGCATGCACCGCCGCCTCCAGGATCGGCGATGGACGGGGCGCGACAAGCTCTAGCCAGGCGGTGCGCACAAGGTCCGCGGCACGCGCCTGCCCCGCCGCTCGGAGCAGCACCCAGACGCCAACCATGGACGCCGGTCGATCCACCACGCGCCACGTGGCCTTGTCCGCAGCCAGTCGCTCGGCAAACATGTCGGCACTGGGTGCCATGGGTCCCGTGCACTCGAGACGCGTCGTGATGTCGCACATCTCGTGTTCCGACGCCGGTGCCGTGTACACGTCGACACCGGCGCCGTAGGCAAAGTCGCTGTACGCAAGCGAGAGGTCTTGCAACTCGGCTTCCGACAGCACGTGTTCCAGCACGTCGATCGGCATCGCAGCATGCACCGAGAGAGAGCTCGACTTCCAAAAGATCCCGCCAAGCTCAAAACGACCGCCGCGGACGTGCGACCCGTAGGCCATCAGAAAGGCCAGTGCCGAAGGAGCATCGACGATCAACTGCGCATCGCGTTCAGCATCCGACGACAGACGCATTGCATCCACTTCCATCACCAGTGTGGCGGTTGGGACGTAGGCGCAGGCCACATGCACAAGGCGCGTCACGCTCCCCGCGGGCAACGGCGCCGGCATGTCAAGAGACGACCACCCGTGCGCTTCAACGCGTCGGCGAAACGCCTTGGCGGCCGACGCAGACTCAAACCAGTGGCTCGAAAGAACTGCCGTCGTTGATGCGGTAGTCATCAGAACGCAGGGCATCGGTAGCGACATCAAAACCTTTTGCATCGACGTGGAGCGGTTGGAATAGCCAAGCGGGCGCCCAGAGAGCACGGCGCCGCCGCTGGCACGCGCCACAACCTCGTCGTCCGTCAAGGTTGCCACCGATGACGACACCTCGCGATGCGCTTTATCGAGGACGTCGTCCAGCACGGGCAGTCGCGTCAATAGCGTGTTCTTGTCGCGGAGCTTGCGTTTGTCGATCATCCACTGCGTCAAGCGGAGCTCTTCCAAAGCGGCATTCAAACGCTGCGCGATCGCTAACGCCTTGTCGTCCGGCGCGGTGCGCAAGGCATCTTGCACCTCATGGAGTGCGTCAGCCGCCGTCAAGAGTGCCGACGCCAGACGCGACGCCTTGTCGTCCGTCGTGTTTTGGTTCGTGGGTGTGCCCATGTCGTTCGAACGCCCAATTGATTTGTGGTCATTCCTGTTGAGGAATTGCAGAACAGCAGATCCACCCGTTGGAACAGACCTTTCTCATTCAGTGCTCTTCATCTCAATGTAAACAGTATTTCCAGGAAGGAAGACAGAGTTGCTGGCGGGAATGGATGATGGGAACGCGATGTAGTTCAGTCACACCGTTGCTGGCCAAGAGAATGTTACGGTCTTGGCCAGCACCCACGTCTCGACACACCACGCGGCGCTTGGGGGGATCACGCTCAATGGGTTGATTCATGGTCACTTGCCATCACTCTTTGGGATATAAACAACACTCGCAGCAGAGCGCCAAGGCCCTTGTCCCTTGTAGAATCAAAACCGCCCGGCGCCTTTTTGGTGTAACCGCCTCACCACCTTTGCGCAGGCCACTGCGACCGACGGACTGGCACCGTCGTCGGCACGAGGTAAGATGATGCCGCCGGTGCGGAGCCGCAAGATCACGGTGAACGAGCGCATCGACCACATCCTCGACGGATCGTGCCGGGACACGATCTGCCTGCCCGAAGGCGATGCGACGATGCTCCAGCAGTCGCGCGACTCGAAGCGCATCTCGGATTTGTACAACGTCTCGTTCGAAGACAAGTTTCTCAAGCAGCGCATGGCGTACTTGCCGTCGCCGATTGCAAAAGACCGCCACGAGATGCGGTCGCGCCTCCGAGTGAGTCGCGAGGGCTACAACTGCTACAGCTCCAGCGCGAGTGCACCGAGCCTTCTGGCGACACCGCCGGTCGTCGTTGTCTCGCCCATCAAAGAAACCACCATAGCGAATGTGACGCCGTGGTATCTCGGTCGAAACAACGTGCCCGACCAGCCGACTTGCGACCTCTCGGCCAAAACTAAGCGGTAGCGACGCCAGAACGTGCGCGGGGTTTGAAACTTCGGTGCGTAGGTATGGCGCCCGGGGCACGATCCAGCTGCTTGCACAGGAAACGACGGCAGGAACAGTGCCGCCGCTGACGACGACCAAGTACAATGCGCCGTCGCCGCTCAAAGTGCTCGGCAAGTTCCATACGGAGAATGCATTTGCGCCAAAGTTGACGGGGTCGCCCATAACGTGGCCCGAAGACGCAGCGTTTGTGACCGGCCCGAAACTCGCCTTTCAAAACACACACCTCGCGACAAGCTCGGGCGTCTCGCCTAAGAAGAGCGTCCTTACCGAGCCTGTTTTCGCCGACGAGCATCTTCTACGAGTGGACAGGGCCACGGAGAAGCAAGTCGACTCTTTGAAAGCGGCCCTCGAGCTCGGTAGACGATCGGCCACGTACAAGACGTAGCACTTACGTTGGTGTAGAGCAGGAGCAAGGGCGGGAACAGCGCCGTCTTGGCCGCGACCAGCTCCAGAAAATGCTGCGCAAGAAGCAGCGCGAGCTACGGCGCCACCCGAACGTGCACCACGAGAAGGTGCCGGCCAAGGCACTGCGAGAGATCACGCTCATCAAGTCGCTCGGGCCACCGCGCATTGCGCCAATCGAAACCAAGCTTGTTCAAAGCAAATACGAGCTGCGTTGGAAGACCGTACGTCCTCCATGGAATGAAGAGTGGGCCAAGGTCGTCCAATTGTCTCGACTAGATCTTTTTCCTCATCGACAGCATTCGACGCAGCGCATTCAACCGCCCGATGCTCCAGGAGCTGGCACTGCTCCTCGACAAAATCACTGAGTGGGGCATTCGCCACGCGTTGGCCAACCCGTTCGAGATGACGCGCGACCAGTGTACAACAAGCTCTAGAAGTCGTGTTGTGTCACGTCCCCCTAGGCCGTGAGCTCTTTATGAAGGAGTACCCAAGCTTTGGTGTGCCCAACTTTAACCTGATGTACTCGTCGTTTGACCCGACGCACACGGACATTGTGGACATGCGGGACATTATCGGCACGGTCAAGGCGCTGCGCATCACCAACAACAACTCGACGGGCACCACGATGAAGGATATTGTGTTTGATTTGATCGCCATGTACGCCAACGAAGGCGTCGTGCCCGCGCGCGTTATCGAGAAGGTGCTCGTCATGTATTGCGGCTCCATCGACGACGAGGCCAAAGTGCACGCCGAGCTGACGGCTCTGTATGAATCGCACTACCGGTCGTTTCGTAGCCCGAAAGCACTCGTGCCGCTCCACGAGGTTCTGTCGTTCCTTGGCGACCAGCCGAGCCTCATTGATTTGTTTACCGAATTTTTACGGCACCGACGACGTCACATGAACTCGTACACGATCCACGGCACAAGCACGGACGCAATGGACCAATAAGATCTTACGCGTTGAGTGACATTTACTTCATTGTCGCCATGGCGAAGACGTACGCTGGCCAGCGTGCACAGCAGCAGACTAAAGTGGAAGCAGTCTCCTGTACCAACTGATGCGGCGGTACGTGTGTTGATAGGACAACGTGGTGACGTTGGATGGACTACAGCTGTAGAAAGTGCAAAGTGAAACCGTCGAGGCCATGACGTGGCAGGCCCAGAGAGCTCGAACGTGACAGGTTCAGCGATCGACTCTTTCCTTATTATTGGTGCAGCGCACGTGTGGTCGCAAAGCCGTCGCAATACGACGCGCTAATGACAGAACGTGCGCGATGGTGCTCCATCGTGAAAGGCAGAGAAATTGAGGATCTCTCCATTGGATATCGTTCTCGAGTTCTCCGAACGCATCGCTCCAAGATGGCAACGGAGCCAAGCACCCAATGGTTCGACATGAACCAACGAGCTTGACGCAGGATTCAAAGCACGGAGCTAGCACAGAATGAAAAGACGCCTTTCCGCCGTTCGAAGGCCGATGAATCGAACTGAGCAAAAGCAATATTCTTGGGCCTTTCCAATCGACTTCGTCAGATGACCTTGTGGAAGAGAAAATGGCGCCATTTTCCAACATGGCATCCCGTCGACGCCAACGTCGTCGGCAGCGTCGTCAGCAAGGTCCTTCAACGTTGGGCGCGGGCGCTGTGTGCTAGGAACGCAACTGGCCGACGACATCCAGCGCGACGAACGTCTGACGGACAGACCGTCGTGACAAGAGCCGGATGCCATTCGACTTGGTTTTTGTATGCAGCAGCTGTCAAGAATTTACACCATGCTGTCTGTACCTCTCTTTTACCGCGCGGGACTTTACCTTTGACCGACAACTTGGCACACATGCGGCTGTGGCTCCTGCTCGCTTGGGTGGCGGCCGTCGTGCTTGCGCAGAACAACGTGACGACGACGGTACCGACGACCAGTGCGCCGTCGCCCGTGCCAAGCATGACGCCAAGCCCGTCGCCGAGCACCACGCCGAGCACCAAGGCACCCGAGCCGAGTCCGTCGCCTGCTCCGTCGCCCAACACAGATGCGCCAAAGCCGTCGCCGCCGCCGTCGCCATCTCCGTCGGCGGCAACACCACAACCGCCGGCGCCTAGTACGCACGCGCCCGCGCCGTCTGCATCGCCGTCGACACCGCCTGCCAGCCCAACGGCATCTACCAGCCCACCCCGCACGGACCCGGTGCCGACGGCAGCGACCACCGAACCCAGTAACGACTCGATCTCGACGCCGCCGTCCACAACAAAGGAACCGCGCTCTACAAATAGTACCACGACAGGCGACGCCTCCAGTGACTCTTCGTCCAGCACGACGATCATCGCCGTCGGCGTCTCGGTCGGCGTCATTGGGCTCGTCGCCCTCGTGGGCTTCCTCGTCTTCGTGCAGCGCCGCAACGGCAATGGCGACGACGACGACGATCTCAAGGAAAGCAACCGCGGGTACGCTTCGACGACATATGGTCGCGCCACGTACGGTCGTGCGACCTACGCGTCGGGTCCTGCGCCGCCGCCGACGTCGTCGCTCGTGGCACCGTACTTGGCGTCGTCGTTCAAGGCGCCGTTGCCCGATGTCTACGACTACCCGAACGACAATGTCGCGCGCCCGGCGCCGCAGCGCGAGTTCGTGCGACCGACGGCCGAATCGGGCCACTCGGTTGCAATGCTCGAGTCGCGTGTTTCACACAACTGGGACTCGGTCGGGACAGACCCGCTGGCGAGCGACGCGGGCTCCAACGCCAGCGACGTCACCGGCGGCTACCAAGGGTCCGAGGACCGCAGCAGCTACAGCTCGCTCATGCAAACCGCGCGGCATCTCAACAACGACTCGTTCTTGTCGGCCAAGAGCTCCGACGCCGACGACGACGAGCGCGACCCGTCGATTTCCAGCGACGGCTTCAGCGACCGGGATACCGTCGTCTACCTCGGCGCTGTCTAAGTCGGTTGTCGTTGCATCGTCGGCGCCAGCTGCGTTTGGCGAACGCGCGAGCGAACCAGCACCAATGCAACCGCGTCGACGCCGGTTGTGTTTCTTTTCTATTTATTCAAATATGCCGCTGTTTGTATGGCCATGCTTTGTATTTCGACTTGCGATGTAAGTCACGCGTCAACACCTGGGTCGTCGTGGGACAGGCGGTGCATGGACATCAAGATGAACGAAGAGCGTATTTGCGTTCTTTCCTCACAGCGACATGCAGCTGGTGCGCCCACTGCTCCTGCTGCTACTGGCCACCGTGCTGGTTGCGACGGCGCGCGCCGACGGCAACGCGACGACGAGCGTGCCACCGCCGACGACGCTGGCACCGACACCTGCACCGACACCGGCACCAACGCCTTCGCCCACGACCAAGGCGCCGGAACCCACGACCGTGGCACCGACCACGATCGCGCCAACAACGACGACATTGTCGACCAAGACACCGGAGCCATCAACGACGGTCGCGACGACGCCGCCCACCACGACGAATACAGTAAAGCCGTTGACGCCGGCGCCGGTCGTCGTTGCCCCCACCGACGCGCCGATCGTGGCCAGCAGCTCCGGCTCCAACGGGCACTCGACGACGAAAGCACCGTCCGCGACCAAAAATGGCACGGCGACCTCGAGCGGCGACAGCGACTCGTCGACTGTCACGATCATCATCGTTGGTGCCGTGGCGGCGGTCGCCGTCCTCGGTGGCCTTGTCGCGTTCCTCATCTTGCGCCAGCGCCGCTTGACCGACGACGACGACGACATGATGACCGCCCGCGGGTACAAGTCGGAGTTTGGTCGGTCGACGTACGCCGGTGAGTATGCGATGAAGGCGCTACCCGCGCCGTCGACGGACGTCTACACGTCGTCGCAGGCGGCGGGTCCAAGCCGCTTTGACTACCCCAACGACAACACCGTCGTCTTCCACCAACAACCACAGAGTACCAACTACAACAACAACAACAACAACGGCCGCACCAACGAGTATGCGGACGTACCACCGACCTCCATGTCGATGCTCGAAGCCGACGTCGGCACAAGCTTCTTCACATGGGACTCACGCGGTACCGACAGCCACGGGCACATGCCGGATGACGTGGCCAGCGACCACGGCTCGTATACAAGCGACATCACCGGCGGGTACCGAGCGTCGTCGCCGGGGCGGTCGACCAACCCGTGGCAGTTTTCCATCGACTCGTCGGCCGCCGCCATGCAGACAGACCGCACGATGCCCAGCAACGACTCGTTCCTCTCGGCGCGGTCGTCCGAAGAACGCGACTCGGCGCTTTCAGGTCGCTCCAGCGACGACCGAGCGTTCACGTTATAAGCATGTTCTATACAACTGTGCAGAGTTATGTTTTCATTGGCATGGACTTTAACCAACAGGTAGACGCTGAACGGCAGTGCTCGACACAGCTTCAAGGACAAAGTCGCACGCGACCGTCGACGCGGCCTGCATCGACGCACGACCAGGACAATTTTACTCGAGATCAACGATATGGGACACGCAAAAGACTGTAAAGCCGAAGACTTTGGTACCGCGACTAGAAAAGATGATGACCTCTCGATCTCCCTCCAGCAACAGTGCTCCAGCAGCGCAGACTGATGGTATACTGTATGTCGTTGTCTACTTGGCGCCATCACGGAGGAGTCGAGATACCACTCACTTGAGCGATATATATCGCAAGTCATCGAGCGCTGCATAGATGAGATCCGCACGAAGCCAATGGTACTGTGGTACCAATCTGCGTGGAGGTCGGTCCTCGGCCGCTCACCTGCGCCTTACGACCACGCCCGACGCTGTGACGTACAACGACTGCTGCTACACAAGACTACATATACTTCCCGTACACGTGTGCGCCGGTGCATCGGTGCGTGAGAGGCTTGGCACACGGTGTTTCCGCACCCATGGCCAGAGGCGCGGCCATGTTGCCCTTTGATAAGCGGATTCGATACTGTATTAGAGATGGCACCGGCTCCTCCTGGAGGATAGACGTACATCGCGTGGACCTGCTTGGTAGTCGGATGGTCCTGTGATCGTTCATGACGCGCCGCTCATATCTCGGCGGCACACAGACGCGGCGCCGAGATGGACAATCTTGGCACAGCGTCGTCTCCTGGTGCTGACCAATGGCATCGCGCGAAATGACATTGCCGCATTGGGATTGGTCGAGAGCGCACGAAAGATCCAGCTGGGTGCGGAACCCATGTGGATCTCAGGAGCGCAAAGGACCTTCGTCGGTGCGCGCTCAATTGAACTCTGGCCGTGCGTCGAGCAGTCGTCGACGCATCATGGCACGAACATCCGCCTTCCTCTCGCTCCTGCTTCTCGCAGTAGCAGCGATGACGGACGCGCAGGCCACCAACTCGACGACGCCGGTCCCAAGCCCGACAACGGAAGCACCCAAGCCAACGCCTGCGCCGACACCTGCGCCGACACCTGCGCCAACGCCTGCGCCAACGCCTGCGCCCAC
>NW_012156460.1:33490-53659 GCF_000151545.1 Saprolegnia parasitica CBS 223.65 | reverse complement strand
GCGCCCACGCCCGAGCCGACCTCATCGACATCAGCACCCGCCCCATTGACGTCAGCACCGACATTGGCCCCGACGGCGGGTCCTACCGATGCACCAACGCTGACGCCAACGCCAACGCCAACAAAACTCCGGGCAACGACCGCAACGCCAACAGCACCCGCGACGGAAGAGATCTCGGGCAGTGGCACAAGCATTGCAGTCATCGTCGGCGTGTCGGTCGCAGCCGTGCTCGGGGCGTTGCTAATCGGGTGGTGCTTCTTCACGCGCCAGCGCTCAACACGGTACGCCGACGACGACGACATGCCGTCAATCCGAGCGTTTACCAAGTCGACAATGGACAACAGCACGTACGTTGGCGGTCGGTTCCATGCGCCGGCGCCCGACTTGTCCACCGGCGTCGTCATCGGCAGTCGGCCCAGCAACGTGCTCGACTCGCAGCGTGACATGGCCGTCCTCGGTGGCTCGGACCACGGTGCCAAGCCCGGCCTCTTCACATGGGAGTCGGCCGCCCATGACGTGGCAGCACCGGCGCCGCCGCCGTACCGCTTTCAAAACAAGTTTGATACGTACCCGATTAGCGAAAAGTCGTACGTGAGCAGTGACGTGCCGCCGTCACCACTCTCGGCGCAGTCGGACGCAACGGCGCCGCCGCGCGAAATGAACGTGTGGGCCGCCGCGGCCGCCAACACCAACAGCTCCCGCCGGTACCACGCCTCCAACACGAGCAGTGGGCCATCGAGTTTTGTCTCGGGGAGCCCGAACCCGTCGTTCGTCTCGAGCTTTAGCGGCTCGGAAATGCACAGCTCGACCGACTTGGCCTCGAGCCGGTACCTCCGCACCAAGAGCCGGGACTCGAACGACAGCTTCGTGCTCTAAGATAGAGAAGAACGTAGGTGGTGTGTTGCCGTAATATCTATTGTAACTTATCATGCCAGGACCCAAAAAAATCTACCACCGACAACACGGTGCACACGCGTTGTCTAACGCTATGGACTAGAGCGTGGTCGACGGTAGCGTGAGGGATGCATTGCGATGGCTCGTGCACCCGACGCTATTAAGTGCACAATGGGACGACGGACAAGTTCGTGCTCTAGAAGGGACGGGTGCGTGGCGCTGTGGGTGGGTTATGCAAAATAGCCAAGCTGGACTGAAGGACACACAGTGAAAAACTCGGGGGTACTCTCGCACGACGACCGAATCGACCGTAGCTCACCGATGCGTACGCACTGGTACTACCAGTCAATAAAGCCATTGCCCGTGGTGGAAGACAGGGGCGCGTTGCGTTGTCCTGGGGATCGTTACTAGTACTAGTACGACCGATCGGTGTGACTACCATTTTTGCAATGCTTGTCAGGCGGTTTATTACCGGGATTACCACGACCATGGGTTTCTTCTTATATGAAGTCCATTGTCAAGCTACTTGATCGACCAGCAGCGTCCGCGGTCGTGAGCCAGACCCGTGTTGCGGAGTTCCACTTGGATGCGACCGGGGGCCGACCTGTAGCTGCAGCACTATAAGGTACACGGGGGTGCTCACTTGAACACGCGGGCTGATGGAAGTCGTCGCCAACCCATTTTTGCACATACTATGGATCCTTGAACGGATTTCTTGAAGGCTTCTGAAGTCGACGTAGGCTGCTTGGCTCGATAGGAGCTCTGGTGGCGATAATGTTTAACGTTGGCAGTAGCAGTACGCCAGCAAACGAGAACCTAGACCATCTCCAATCGTTGGACTGTATTCATGAATTCATCAGGCACGCTGCTGGGATAGTCTCTGGGTGGTGCGTCGCGTGTCAGGCCTAGGACCGTTGCTTCTTGAGGAACACCCGAGGATGGTGCTGCATGGGTGCTTGAAGTTGGTCGTCGGTTGCACAATTGTCAAAAATCGTCCGTGATGTGGACTTGGCTCGTGTCGAACGCAGTGAACGGCAGAGGCACGGGCGATGCGCTCCTCGAGTCGAGACGTGCGCTCGTGTAGAAGGTTGCTGCCCCTTGGTTCGCGCCGGCACGGCATCGGTCGTCAGTCCCTTGTACTCTTCCCAGCGAATTTGAGTCTGCGACACGCCACTCGACGAATGTGCAAAATCACAAATTTGAACGTGGGCAGTCGAGCGGCGATGGTGGGGTTGCAGTGACGCTGATCCTGTCACGTCCACGCCCGAAGCGCGTCTGCTTGCAGCAACGAAGGGTGTCGAGACGACCCGTTGTCCTCGCATGTGCCCAGCCTTGTCCAAGATCGCGTCCAGCGTCCGACCCATCTCCTCCCAAACCCATGCGTTGACCATGCGAATGGCGGTACTCCATAACCCAATGACAATAGCCAAGCCTCTCTGTTCACTAAGACCTGTTGGTGCCTCGAATGGCTACTGGAATGGTGCAGCGCCGCAGACGGACTTTCCCTTTGTGATTGAGCTAGGATAATGGGCGGTTTGGATCACGGGACTTTAGGTCTTGTTGGTTCCTCGCTGGCGCCAGGCTACTCGAGCTGCTTTCAGCATGACGTAATGAAAAGCAGAGGGCGACGGGCTGGACTCGCTTCCGTAAAAGCTTGAGGGCCCTGCTGGTGGCAGCCGCTGCCACGTCAGGTGGTGGCGTGACGCGACATGCGTGCCCACTGAAAGTATCCGGCTTGGCCGCCACCCAAGCTGAACCGACCAGCCACGAGCTTAATACACTGTATTGCGCCCAGCGTTCGCGCCCAAGATCTGCTGCCACATCCATTCTCAACAGGTGCATGCAATGGCAGCCGCCGCCAACGCGACGACGCCGAACGCGACGACCGCGTATCCAGTGATCAGCTCGCACGCCGCCGACCCGCCGTACGCCAAGGCCCTCGTCGGTGTCGCTGTCGTCTTCGTCTTTGTTGTCGGGTTCATTGCCTGCTACATCGTTGTCCGGCGAGCCGCAGCGTATGGACGCCAAACCAGCGCGCCACCAAGTGCTGTCGAGCTCGAGCACGACGAGCCGCTCTCGCCTTGGTTTAAGCAGAACACGTCGCCGAGCCACCACCTCGAGGCGTCCGTGCAGCACCGATCTCGGGCCGAGATGGCGTCGTCGTCGCCACTGGCGATTGCATCACCGCGCGAGACGGACGCCACGACCGGAACGAGCGAGTATAGTCTGTACACGGACGCGATCGAGCTGCGGCGAGGCAGCTCGGGTCTCCAGACGACGACACACCCGGGCCCGAGCCACCGGTCTAGGCGTAGACACATCATACCTTATCATCGACTATCTATAATGGCATAAAGCATAAAATGGCAGAGGCACTTGTATCGAGTGTGGGAGGTGCTCGATGCGCCGGAGCCGGTACTTTCGCGCGCCGCCATCGGCCGACCCGAGTGGCGACGCAGCGACCACGTGCGGTACAGCCGCGTTTGCTGGCCGACTGACAGTGCACTTTGTGTAGCGATCTGCCTGCAGGCGGTAGTAGCCGGCGCCACGATTGCGTGCCGCCATCGGTTCTGCTTCGCGTGCATTCGCGCGTGGACCGATGTTTCGTCGACGTGCCCGCTGTGCAAAGTGGACATTCGTGCGATTCTCAACGAAGCAACTCGGACAGAGGTCGTGATCGCACCCAAAGTCCAAGCGCCACCGGCGGAAAATGACCACTTTGCCTTTTCAGACGACGACTTTGCCGATGCGGACGACGACGTGGCACTTGCGCTGGATGCGGACGACGCCAGCGACGGCTACGAGATGGACGGCTTCGTCGTCCCGAATGACTTTATCGAGTTTGAAGATAGTCAGGACGAGGCAGATCTGCGTACGTAACGTCATGCACACACGACGACGACGACCGAGGATCCCGTAGGCAGCGACGACGACACTGGTTTTACTACGGCGCGGTCGACCCGACGAGGAAGGACGAGCGAGAGTAGTAGTGGGTCGCCCCGCCGAAAGCGCATTCGCCGAGCACACAGCGACGAAGCGAGCTCTGGTACATACTAGCGCTCTGTGATCGATGGTGCGATGAAACCCCTCGTCTAGACGACGACGAGGCCGAGCACAGCATTTCGCTACGACCTACTAGTATGGTCCAAGACACGGTGGACCTTGGACGCCGGGAGCTTGCAGAGCCGGCGCCAACGGTTCACGCAACGGGGCTCGATCCCGCCCCAAGGACACTATCAGTTGCGCCACGCGTCGTCTCCAAGTACTTTCGAAGGCGTTCCTCGCAGAACGCGTAAAGCTGCGACCACAGACGTACTCGGATGCCCTCTTCTAGCAGTCGCACAACCACCATTCGCAATTCGCGAGGCCTCAACCGCGCACGTCGTTGAGCCACAGCCCTACAACGTTACTAGAGCTCGTTTTTTATCCACCACCAGTCATGTCAGTGTGTGGAGCTTACCACAAAACCTTCCTTGTGTCCCCCACGCACTTGCGTTTGTAGGCTCGCAACCATGTTCAATTCAATCAGCCCCTTTTCTCTCCAAGAACGTAACCCAAGATGGAGATGATTTGACCCTAATCCCTCACGAGAGACTGAGGACACTCAGGAACAGCATGCAATCGAGAATTTCCCATCGATGGCCAAGGCACCTCGCCACTGCGGCGGATTACGTCAAAACAAGTTTTAACGTTCGTTGGCTTGACGATTTAGATGACACGATGATGTCCTCTCAGAGCGCAAACGAGCCGAATGACGGCGATGACGTGCGCCCGTACGTAGACGTGCCGGCGCGCGGTGGCGTGTACTTGGAGTGGTCCAGTCCCACGCACGAGAGAAACATACGGTCCTGGAGCTGCGCCGTTTTGCGCGACGTCGCCGGATCTAGCCGCCCATTCGAAGTCTGGTCGCCAGATCAGATTCTGTGTAAGGTGTACCTATTCCTTTGTCTTTGGACCAGAAACTTTCCATTTCGGTCCGAAACGATGGACTCAAGCCTGTCGGGTCCTTAGATTGTGGCATCGCCTCTGGGCGCCACATTGCTTGTGGTGTGGACGTCTGGTTGGAGCGCGGTGTGGATGCCTCGTACTCTCGAGCGTAGCTCGCCGGCGCCACGGGCGCCGCCGGGCGTGACCAGTCGGTGGCCGACCGCGCGTGGCGTCGGTGCGTGAGAAGACTGGACCGCTCCTCTGTGAGCTTGCGCCGCGTCGCGTCCATGTACTTGATTTCCTCTTGCAGCCGCCGCTCGCGCTCGTCGACTTGGCTCCAGTGCTTTTGGAGGCGGAGCCGTTCGTCGTGGATGGCCTCCAGCATAGCCCGCGCTTGGTCGCGCTCTTCTAGTGCACGCTGCTCGTTGGCCGCACTCACTTCGCTCGCGGCCTTGACCTTCTCCGCCATCGCCTCGACACACTGCGCAGCGTGGCGCAGCGCGTCTTTCTCGTCGTCCAGATGGCGCTGCATGTCGGCAAGCGTCTCCATTTCGGTCGCGTACCGTGCAATCATTTCTTCAAACGCTTGCTTCTCGGCCCGAAGCCGACTGAGCTTTTCATTCACGCGCTGCGCCTCGGCTTGGTGTCGCTCTTGGACGATGCGCTGGTCGCGAAGGGCCTCTTCTTGCTGTGCGGCAAAGGCCTACCATACAACAACGTATCATCATGCTGGTTTGTTTTGTTTTGCCCGTCGCACCGCGCGGGCCATGTGCAGTGACCGCTCTTCTTCCTGAAGCTGTTCGCGCCGCTTGTGCATGCGTGCTTCGGCAATGCGAATGTCTTGGATATAGCTCGCTATGTTCAAAGTATCAAGTTGCGTATGTATCAAGTGGATATTTTTCGCAGCGGTACCCAGTGTTTGCGACACGACTTTGGTGTTGGTGTCGGTGCGCTCTTGGAGCAGTGTCGTTTGGGACTTGAAGTGCAACGCGAGCTCTTCGAGACGCGCTTGCTCGCTGCGCAGTCGCTCCTTCTCCTCCATGTGCTCGCCTCGGAGCGATCGCATCGTGGTTTCTAGTGCCGACAGCAGCGCTATGCGTCATTTGCACGGATGAAACATCTCAGCGACGACATGATTGGCGTACATTGCAGACGCTGGCACTCTTCCTGCGTCCGGCTCATGTACGCCTTGCAGCTTCCTTCCATCTCGAGAAGGAGGCGTGACCGCGACTCGTTCTCGCCCATGCTGCGCACGTCGGCTTCGGATTTGCCAAACACAACGTGCTCTTGTAGCACCTACGAGCATCCAGAGAACACATATGCTCCACGCACTTCCTAAAAGGATGCAACTGGCACCTTGAGGTTGCTCACGGCCGCGCGGACTTGGGTCAAGAGTCGCTCGACCGCCTCCTTCTCAGCGTGCCGGCTCTCTTCGTCGCGCCACCGCTGCTGCTGGAGAGCTTCCTGGGCGCGATCGTGCTCGAGGCGCTTGAATCGCTCGACACTTTGCGCGTGGAGAGCTTGCTCCGACGAGAGATCGCGCTGCGCTTGGACGAGCTTGGACGACACGCTTTGGAGCTCGGCCTGCAATATGCTCTTGTCTTGGAGAAGCTGGGCAATCTGCGCTTGCAAGTCGGCTGCCGACGAAGCTTGTACACGCAGCATCGCAAGCTCTGTGCTGAGCGCCTACGCGCGCGTGCCAGCAGGCTCCTATCGACGTAGTACACACCTGTTTTTCTTGCGTGAGTGCGCCGACTTGAGTGGTCAGAGTTGCATTGACCGCTCGCAGTGTCGTTGCCTACTCGTCGTTCAGGCCAATGAGACCTGCGACAAGAAAACGCTGGAAACCTCAGCGGTTGCCGTCGCGCAGGCTGCCACCGAGGCAGCAAGGTCGCTTTCAAAAACAGCCGCCCGGGCCGTCTCGTGGGTGAGCGACGCCAGCGCCTAGAGCATGCACACCATGGGTAATCGACAAAGTTTGGGCGACAGACTTGGTCGTGGGCCGACTGCAGCGCTGTCTTGTCGGCGGTGTGCGCTTGCACCTGCGCCTCCAAGCTCGTGACGAGCGCTTGACTTGCTTCGAGTTGGTGCGAAATGAATGCCGGCACGATCGCGGTGTTGTCGAGGAACGTGCCCCGAGACGCGGGGCTGAGCCGTTGTGGCCCTCCACCGTCGTCACCGCCGTACACGTTGGCCCGTGTCGGCGACCCGGATGCCGCTTTGGATGGTGACGACGCCGACTAGAACAAGGTGAGATAGAGGCTCTGGGATCCAGGATGTACACCTTATCAACGCCAGTGCCACTACTACGGTGGGTTGGCGACACTGGTGCCTCGATGGAGGTGCGCTGGGGGGACACGGGCGACGGTGCACGGGGCGGTGCCTCGGTGGGTACTTGCATTGGAGCCGGCCGTGCTGGTGAGCTGGCCAGTGCCGTTGGTTCCGGCACTAGGCTGGGCTTGGTCACGGGCTCATCCGGCACTCGGATTGGCTCGGGTTCTGGAGGAGGCGCTGTGTCGACGCGCGGCCGTGTCCACGTGGACGGCTCCTCGACAAACGTTTTTTCTGGTGACGGCGCCGCCACAGGCTTCTCGGGAGATGGCGTCGCCAGTGGTATGGTCTTGGGCGGTTCCTTGCCCTCTTGAAGTGTCGGGGCATTCTCCTTGGGCTTGGATTTCTTGAGCCACGGAAACTCGGGCAAGTCGTCGTCGTCGGGGGGGTTTGTTTTGGTTTTGGGCGGCGTCTTGGACTTGGATGTCGTCGACGGAGCCTCGTCGACCTTGGATTTGGACCACGGAAAGGACGGCATGTCACTGCTACTCGTTTCTGCCTTGGCCACATCGGGTGTCGCTTCCGTCTTCTTCTTCATCCACGGAAACGACGGTGTCTCATCAGCGAGAAGGCGATCCACATCCTCTGCATCTTTTGGCGCCTTTGCACTCCGACGCCGCGTCGCTGGCGGGTCGCCGGCAACTGCCTCGTCTGTGGGCTTGGAGGCGTCGTTCTTGGCACGCATCCATGGAAAGCTCGGTATCGCCTCGGTCGTGTCGGACACTGGCAGACTTTCTTTTGGTGTCGGTGTTGGCTCGGCTCCAGTTTTCTTCTTCATCCAAGGAAACGCAGGTAGATCGCTCTCTGGTGCACCCGTTTTTGGCGGCGTCACGTCAGCGGATGCCGCCTTGGGCGGTGTGACCTCGGTGACTTTTGGTGGTGTGCTCGAAGTCGGCTTCGTCGGGGCGTCCGTACCGTCGCTGCGCCGGCGCGACGACCCAAAGATGTCGAGGCTCTCAATTTTGGCAGGCTTTTTCGCAAACGGATCGTCGTCAGCCAACATCGCCGTGCTACTGCGACGTCCGCGGCCGCGCCGGTCGCTCGAGAACGAGTCTTCTCTGGGTTTCTCATCGCCAGGGTCGTCTTGGAAGAAGGACGACGCGATCGAGAACCGGTCGTCGGGTGCGGGGGCCGAGAAGGGCTCTGGTGCGGGTGCCGGCGCACTCGGCGGTGGCGGCGAGTCCTCCGTATTTTTTGTAGGGCTCGTTGCCGATAAGAACTCGGATTCGTCAAAGCCGAGTGCCTTGGCAAACTCGTCGTCGAGGTTTTGCATGCTCTTCTTCTTGGCGGGGCCTTTCGCCAGCTGCGCGATGACGTCGTCGTCGTCCTCAAACGACATGGGTTTGCGTGACGATACCGACGGCTTGGGAGGCGACGCAAATGCATCGTCCGACGCATTAAAGTCGCCGGACGTATCCCAGTCCATGGACGACTTGTCTTTCTATTGGCATAGACAGAAATCGCGACCTATATCTCAAAGCATTCATCTACCTTTTTGGATTTTTTGTCCGACTTGGATTTTGGCGACGATTTGGACTAGACTCGATTCGACGTCAATCCAACAAGCTTAGGATATGTTAGTAGCGCACCTTGGACTTGGAGCTCTTCTTCTTGGACGACTTGCCTAAGGTGGGTGCTTTCGGTAGGTCGACATGATGCAGATGGGCATACCAGGCGAGTCGTCCGCCTTCTTTTTAGGCGTGTCGCTCAAGAGGTCGTCAAGATCAAAGTCATCGACGTTGTCGTCGTCCTTGGGCGCCTTGCCGCCGATCGGGATGAGACCACTCGTGAGGTCCTCACTCTTCTTGGACTTGTCTTCCTTCTTCCCGAGCGGAATCAAGTTGCCAAGCCCCGACATGAGCACGACGGCTGCAGCTCGAAAGTCGCCGGTTACACGTTCGATACAAAAGCCAAGATATGACGTGGCAGGTTCAACGGCAAGGTCCACAGATGTCGTGCGGTGCTAGGATCTCACACACCCTCGCTTGCTTGCATGGGACAATGCCACGTATACTGGCTACTCAAGTATAGTAATTGGGACCAATATCTGCATCGAACTCGAGATATCGTGGCGAGAATCGAGCGAGGCGAACGATGACACTACTTTTGGTTTGTTGCACCGTTGCCGCGAGTCGCGCCCGCGGGGCGGCTTGTGCTACGCCGTTTGTGTGTACAAGGCTTGGGTCATTGTGGCTCTTCTTGTACATGTATGTAGCCGGGATCTTGGCGTCAGACCCGTGTCTGACGCTCTCTGCAGGGTTCATTCTTATTTTGGACAGCGCCTCTTCATTGCCGGTGGCTCATCCCAGCCACATATGAGAGAGCCGCATATCGACGCTTATTAGATCTAACAGCCGCCGTGTGCATTTTGGTTGATGTCGTGGCATCGATTCGCTAGAACCTAGTCGTCGTGGTAGGCCATGCGCTCCGATCGCGATGGGACTTGATGGGAGTGATCCGTCGGTGTGGATGAGAAGAGCGAGCTGGATGGACGCAGCTCCATGTTCAGTTGTACCCTGAAATGATCGCCAGAAAGCGACGACGGATTTGAGTCGACGTGTTGCCAGCGATTGCGAGCGAATGGCGCACCGGTAGCTCATTTCACTTTTCGCGACAATGACGGCATGCAACAAGGTGCTCCACAACTCCCTGGCCACGCTCTCGGTCCAAAAGGGCTTTGGGAACTGCCGATTTCTGCGGGGGCTCTCGCTCGACTACACGGATTTAAACGACCTCGCGAATGACTGCACCCTGTCGCCGACCTGCGTCAAGCTCATCACGACGGGCTTTTTGAGCGAAAACCTAATTGGCTGCAACGTGACCGACGTAAACACCAACTACACAATGGCCATCTCGGACTTTAGTACAATCTGCTCGTCCCCTACAAAGCTCAGCGCTTTCACAAAACCACCAACGACCATGCCACGTCCTGTAACGACCGGTGCGCCCAATACGACGACCGTGGCTACCACGACGCGGCCACTGTCGACCACCGAGGCGGTCAAGCCCAACGCCACCAATGTGACGAGCTTCGCAGCGCCGACCGGCCCGACCGTCAAAGCTACGTGGTCTCTTCTCGTCTGTCTAGCGCTGCTCTTGGTGTAGGTAGTGTATCTAGGGTACTTATTAAAGCACAATAAAAAGACACTTTGATCCATGCCGGCAGGTAACGACAATAATATCGTCCTTTGGGCGGTAGACACCAGCGACAGTCTCCAGGTCCTTTTGTTGTGTAGTTTTTGTTGTGTAGTCGGGGTTTGAACGGCAGACACAAGCTCCACAAGATGTCAACACCTTTGCTTCAACACCGAGAAGCACTAAGGGTGCCCAAAACCAACAAGGACACTTCGCTGCCTCGGCACGAACCAAAGCACATCACGTCGGATTAAGTATCAGGAGTTGCGCTTGTTGCCAGCTAAGAGGGATGAGGCGAGGCATGCCGAAACGTAGCAGGCCACAGCCAAATCGAAATGTCGTCGAGGGTATCCTGGCCTGTGCCTGCTTCCCTAAAAACTCTCAATCGGTACCAGCTCTCTGTACCGGATACTCGAAGCCTATCCGGCTTCCAATTATGACGTGGCACGCTCCCACAAGACATTCCGTGCCGAAATCTCGGCACGCGACGCACTTGTGCATTCGAATTGCTTCTACAGTATGCGCCTCTTCACGCAATACTTCAAAACATAGTATCAGACAATGTCGTCCGTGGTCGGTTCGCGGCCTGCCGACCCAACTCCGTCGCGTCACACGCACCACGAGAGCTTGTAGGGAATCCGACGACGATCCCCTTGTCCAACGCGCACTCCGTATCCTATTGCTCGAGCGTAGATATGTCAAGTACATAAAATAAGTGCTCATATCGATGTCATTAGGAGACGACAAGGTCCCGCTCTGCAAGACCCCAACAAGTCAGCGCCTGACCAGATATAGATCTGAGTCTATCGGCTCTGATTGGCGGAAACACACCAATCAACGCGCTTCGATTTGCAGCACTTTCGACACTGATGGCGACGGCGTGCGCTGCGGCGCTCGACAGCACGCTGAGCTCGCTCTCGAACTTTCCCGGCTTCTCGAGCTGCAACTTCTTGTCCGCCTTGGCACGCAACAACGTCGACTTGAGCCTCGTCGCGAGCGACTGCGGCTCGGTCATCTGCAGCACCTTCCTCGCGACCAGCTTCTGGAGCTCGCGCTTCAGCAACTGCGACCTGAGTGACGGCGTGAACACGATTCCCGTGTCGACCTTGCGCACCATTTGCTTTTACCCAAGCAAGCAAGATGCGCTCACCCGCGCGCCGACGACCAAGCCGCCCAAGACGACGACGCCTCCACCGACAACAACACTGACGCCGACCACGACGCCGCCGGTGACCGCCATCGCGACGCGCAGCCCGATCGACGACGCCTCCAGAGGCAACCAAACTACATTGACGAGCGCTGCGTCATCAACGGGCACGACTGGCATGACAGTCGGGCTCATTCTCATTGGCCTTGGGCTACTGCTACTCCTATGCCTTTTCGTGATGGCCCGAAAGCGAGCGCATCGCCAGAAACCGCAAGCACCCATAGCCCATCATCCGCCGCCTGTCCAAGCGCATCATGATGATGACGACGACGACGACGACGACATCGATTGGTCCGATGAAGTCCTCCGCTTTGTTCCATTCTTTGGCCGGGTGCTGCAAACGGTTTGCGCTGGTATTGGCCTCGCAGCGCTCTCTGGCGCCTTTCCCACTGGTACATCACAGAATCGTGAAAACGTCTGACAGTACTTCTAGTGACCACTGTTGATGGCGTATCGACGCAACTCGGTGGCGGCGTCTGGACGGCGCTGCTCGTTGTCTTGGTGCTGCTGCTTCTCCAAGGCGCCGCACTGGTCGTTCTTGTGTACAAAGACATTGCGTCCCGCCCTCTTCAAGAGTGTGAGGACGACGATGATGCGAGCGTCCACTATGTGCCGTTGACAACAATTATGAAAGCTACCGTGGTCGTCGACGTGCTCTTTAGCTTGGCCGGGCTCGTCGTCGGACTTTCAACCGCAGCCAGCGACCTCAACGCGAGTTGCGGAAGCGTGGACGGCGGCCTCTTGCGCTGCGGTCCTCTGCGCACAGCGATTGCATTTGACCTTTTGACATTGCTGGTGATGTGGACGCTCCTCGGTCTCTGGGTCGCGCGCATGGACCCGGACGAGCGCCGCTTCCACGCCGGGTGGCCGGTGTCGCCGAGCGAAGCCTCGCACCGCGTTCCGCCCGAGCCCTACGCTGCACATGCCACGTAGGGAACGATTGAGTTTCATGTATCTTCAACAAGCGCTGCGATGTGAACTTTCTATCCTCGTTGTCCAGGTGGCCGTCCTCGTGCTCTCAGGGTGTTTTGAGTTTGAGTTTGGGACGAAATGCGACGACAGGAGGGTGGCGCCACCGGTTCAAACACGCGCTCGCGTCCCCTTTTGGCTCTTGCGGCAAGGTTGAGCAATCGGATGCCAAGAAATGAGATGCAAACGTAATGCGCATTGGATGGTTTAGGTATTAGACATGGAAATGTACTCTTCTGCTCGTCTTTAGAGCACTCTTAGTGGCGCGTCAGGGCAGCCGCGACGACTTGGTCGACGACATGGAGGTGGTTCCGCGCCGCGGTCGACGTCAAATGGTTGTAGATCCACACGTAGGGCACGCCAGCGTCGTCCACGAACTTTATCTTGTCGCCCTCCGAGTAGTTATCGGCGTAGTCGATCAAGGTCGCATCCGAATTCGCGACGACGCGGTGGAGGCGGTCAAAGAGCCATTGGCGCTCGTGTTGAAAGACCGACTTGAGCACGGGCTCGGTCGGGAGCTTGACAGACTCACCATGGAGCCACGTCGCCGGGTTCATGCGGTCGTACTCGGGACTCTGGTCGACGAGGAAGACCTTGATACCGAGGTCCCGCAGCGCGATGAGCTCGTCTTGGAGGTCCAACAAGAGCGCGTCGACGTCGGCCATACTCTGGTCCTTGCACGGCACGCCGTTTTCCCAGCAGCACTTGGGCGGGTAGCTTTGGGGGGCGCCGGCGGGGGCCGCGGGGTTGAGGTACTGGATCCAGTGGATCACCAGAAGCACTGCTTGCGGCTTGAGCTTCTTGAGCATGGCCATGTTGGCCGAGAACTCGGGGCGGCAGGAAAGCAGCGCGCGCCCGAACCGCGTCTTGAAGACGACCGTCGGGAACGGCCGGCTCGCGGCTGTGGCTTCTTCAAAGAGGCGCACAATGCGGGGCTTGGTCATGTCTGCGTGCGAGTCGCCGAGGACGACGAGAACGCCGTTCTCTTCGTGGTGCGGGTTGAGCAGCTGGCACACTTCCGGGTATGCGGTGCTAATGAACTCCTTGAAGGGGAATGGCTTGGGCGTCGTCGCTTCTGCTACATACGGCAAATCGGCGGGACACGTGATACCAGCATCCGTGTTCCACGCGCCGTCGACTTGCGACTTGCGCACCATGCTGAGCGTTGTCGGCGGGCGCTTCTTCTGGACCGGTGCGGCTGTAGCAACGATCGGTGCGGCCGTGGCAACGATCGGTGCGGCCGTAGCAACGATCGGTGCGGCCGTAGCCACAACCCGTGCCTCGGTTGCGTTGACGGGGCGGCGGTGTCGACGACGGGGGCCACCGTGGCATCCTGCGACACATTGACAGAGGCGACGATCGGAGCGTTCGTGGCATGCACCGACGTCCAAGCGGCGTTGTTGGTCGCTTCCGTAACGACGACAGGCGCTTCGGTCGCGTGAACCAACGGTTGGTTGCTGACGGGCGCAGCCGTCGGTGCCAAATCCACCGTATCAGCGTCGGTCATCGACTTGGCAACTTCGATTTCAATGGCCGAAAACTGCGACGGGTTGGTGTAGACGCACAGGGCAGCCACGGCGAGCGCCATGACGGCTAGTACAAGCATCGGCGTCACATACCACGCCTTCTTGTGGCGCAGCGGCGTCTCGACGTCCTTGTACGTGAGCACAGAGAGGAGAAAGCTCGCGAGCAGCATCATGAAAGGCGATGCGTACAGCGGCGGGTCGTCCGGGTACCGCTCCTTGGCAAACACGAGGAGCGGCCAGTGCCAGAGGTAGAGACAGTAGCTGATCTTGCCAATGTAGACTGCGACGCGGTTGCTGAGGAGATGCGTGTTGACGATCGCGTCGGGACCCGCGGCGATGAGCAAGGTCGCGCCGACGGTCGGAAGCAGCGCCCAGAACCCCGGAAACAAGCGGGCTTCGTTGATGTAGTAAAAGCCAAAGAGAATGCACACGAGGCCCGACACGGAGAGGAGATGGCTGCGGCGCGCATGCGACGGCGGCGACGACGACGACTTGGCCGAATGGGGCGACATGGTGACGCTGCTGTACGCCTCGTTCGGGTTGAACTTGGTCGTGTACGCTAGGAGGCCGCCCATGGCCATTTGCCAAAACCGGCTCAGCGGGTTGTAGAACGAAACGTTGTTGTTGTCGTGGTAGCCAAGGAACAGGATGTTGAAGAGAAAGCTGCCGAGCAGCACGGCCACTTGGAGGTACAGCGCACGCTTGTACGGCAGTCGCATGACCAGCGACGCGAGGAGCGGCCAGAAAATGTAAAACTGCTCTTCGACGCCGAGCGACCACAAGTGCAGGAGCGGGTTCATCTTGATGTCGAGCGCAAAATACGAGTGTTCCAGCGAAAGCACTTGGAGGTTGGCGCAGAAGAGCGTGCCCGCCAGCATCGTCGCCGCGAGGGCCTTGAGCTTGGCCGCCATCAAGTAGAGGTACCCCATCCACAGCGTCGCGCTCAAGACCAAGATGAGCGTTGGGAAGATGCGCCGCACCCGCCGCGTGTAAAAGCTCGTGTACGTGAACGAGCCGCGCTGGTTCTCCTTGAAGAGGATGCCCGAGATGAGGTAGCCCGAGATAACGAAGAAGATGTCGACGCCAATAAAGCCGCCCGGAAACAGCTCGGGATACGCGTGGAAGACGACGACGGGCAGCACGGCCAGCGTCCGGAGGCCATCGACATCGGGGCGGTACGCTGCATGCGGCTTGGCGACATCGATGACGACGGGCTCGTCGGTGACGGCCAAGGACGGCGACGGAAGCACGTCGCTGTTGTGGTCGCGTGCCATAAGGCAAAATCAGAAGTGGTTGTGGCAGATCGCACATTGGCGCGTCGGCTCGGGCAGGCCATTCATGCAATCTGTACCTCCATACGTTGTCAGTAGGGAATGTCCCAACCCGTTTCACATTGGGTGCAAACACTGTGGTCATCGCGTGGCGCGATTAAACGAACGAGTCGAAGGACGGCGCATCGCACTGCATAGACGCGCAGCGTAGACGCGCGTGGTCGCACGAGCTGTGTCCTGCAGAGCGCTTTCCATGGCGGTCAAAGCTTTGGAGAGTTTTTTGGAGTAAAGTATGTTTGCGAAGAGAAACCAGCTAGCGCTCGTTTGCGGCTGCATTATCAGGACCTGCGGCCTCGACCTACACAGTACACGGGTGTAATGCTGTCGCTGCTTCCACATGGCACGCCATCATCGTCGCTCGGTTGAAACGACGTCGTTGGCTTCGAGCGTGCAAATTGCATCGCTTTCGAATAAGTACACCGGTGTAGTACGACACAGGTTGAGTGAGGTTTTGGTTGTGGAATCCGACCCGCGGGGAATTGGTGTCCATTCCACCGATCTTCATATCAGACAATTTCAGCGCTGGCCACGCGCGTTCTTCCCCTCCTATCGAAAGGTTGGTACCGGCGGAATTCAACTCGAAGTGCCACCATCCCCTACCGGTACTGCGGACGAGAATGGACCACATCAGTACGGCCTATTGCGGTTTGAAGCTAGAGGTCATGAATCTGCTTATCAGAAAGTGGGGCTCTCTCCGGGACTCGAACTCGACGAAAAGATGTCGACTACATTCCTGCCTTCTTGACTCTGGTGACGACGACAAACAGCAACCGCAAGGGGCATTGGCCGAGTCGACCCAGAGTCGAAAGGACGCAATTGGTCGCAGAAACTCAAAGCGAGCGATGTCGACACAACGTCTTGCAACGGATGTGCTACATCGGCTTCGTAGTTCCCCCTACTATAATACAACCTGTCAACATGTCATTGGCCCCCTCGTGTTAATAGCAAGGGTATACAAAAAATGTACCCTCTCCTCGTAGGCGCAGACGATTTCCAGCCGTCGGTATACGTAGCAGCACAGCTGTCCTCGTCTCTCGTTTGTAACACATGGTCCGGCCGACCTTGTTGAACTTGATGGGCAACTCCCTCGATACCCACGTCATTGGTCCACATTACGCAGATCTATCTCATGCAACATAATTTGAGCCTCTTTATGCAAGGAGTCACTCGCATTGCTCACGGTGGTCAAAGGCGATGGCGGCAGTGCGTTATGTGTAAAATATGTGTGAAACGCAAGTGCTTGCATTTGTCGCGTGCGTTCGATCAATCCACACTATACAAACATCAAGTTGATGGGGTGAGTTTTCCGTTGGGCCACACCAATGAATGTACCCTTTTACCACACCACGTGTACAATGTGGACACGCACTGCTTGTGCGGCAAGCATTTATTACAGCTAAAATTGGCGGCCGACTGGACTCGCAAAGCCGATTTACTAGGGTACATCGACCTTTTTAAATGCAATATTCTTGTGATTTAGTACCGTCCAAGCGCTTTTGTCCATTGCAACAATCGAGGCTACCGGTACACTGCGGTGCAAAGATCTAACTTTATTCAATACAGACTGTACGCACTCACTACGCACTACAGCTGTATTTCATTGGCACTGGAAGTGGATGGCGATAGTGGCTCTTTAGCAATCGAGCAAGTATTATACAAAGTATTAATAGACGTATGCTTCTGCGGCTTTGAGCCTATAGCGTGTAAAGCCTTTTCGTCTGTGACTCGTATATGGTGCATGGAATCGTGTTTCCCGCCATAGAATTTGGAGAGTTTGTTTTGGATTACAATAGATCGCCTTGAGTAGGGCTACTTGGTAGTACAGAACTGACACCCGGCCACGAACACACTAGAGAGCTCGTTTACCTGCATACGTAGTTGCTTAGTCCTCCTAACCTCCTAACCTCCACCACCCAACAACACATTCGGGTTACTACCGGTACATTCGCAACCCCATTCTTAACGTTAACCTAACCACCACTAACCTGCAGCGGACAATTTTCCGTGTGATTATTCCAGTGGTTTTGGCGGCTCGTAAATTGTAATGAAGGAAATGCAATGGATTCCTACACGTCGTGGTAGCTTGTAGGTGAGCGGTCGGCGAGGCACTTGTCTAGCTGTTCACTGATACCAAGGACATGCATACAATACAGTGCCTGCAATTACGCTCGCTGTGCCTTGGCATCGATGACACGGCGTCATCAACACGGCTGCTCACACTGGCCGCCTACAAGCAAAAGAACATGGGTGCGACCGACAACCAACACCGGCAAACGTCGGGATCGTCCAGAGTCACATTACCAATAGCTCATCATACCAAGGTGGGATTTATATGCCCTGGGTCAAACCAAAGCTTAATGCCATCGTAGCCACTCTCGTTGCCATGCATCTTTCCATGCCGTTTCACACTGTAGATGTCACGTTTAACGCATGCGTTTAATCTTGAAACCGCCGGAACGTTCTGCGCATCCAGGCCGTTTCGCCGCTCCACTTTTTATCCGTTGGCATACAAATACAAAGTCCATGCAGCGCGTTGCAAAAAAACAGGCGTCCCGGGCCGTCCGTTTGACGCGCGCCACGCGACGCGTTTGACGCATTTAGCATCTTTGCCGCATGATGGCCGACTTTGCCGCGGCCGGTCTGCGACTGACGCAGACGCTCTTCGCCGCCATTGGCCTCGTCGCGCATGCCACCAGCTTTCCCAGCGGTACGACGTCGGTGATCGCGCCTCCTCATGCTCCACTTCAATTAGGCCACGCTGGGCATGGCGTCGCGATCCAGCTCGGCGGTCCCACGTGGGACGCGTGCCTCCTTGTGCTCTGCGTCGCACTCATCTACGGTCTCTGGCGCGCGATTCCCGAGGTCCGGCGCGTCCGCCAGCTGCGCAGTACTAGCGTCTACGATACGACGCGGACCGACTTGAACCACAGCACGATGCTGGAGGCGCTGACCGTGACACCGACGAAGCGTCGCGAGCTCCTCACCGACGCCGCCTTCTTCCTCGTTGCATTTAGCCTTGGCGTTGGTGCGTCTCTCGCCTCGTACAACAGCGACTGCACGGAGTATGCGAGCGCGGGCTTGGCGAGCTGCGGGCTACTGCGGCTCGAGATTGCGGCCGTGTACCTCGTCGGACTGCTGTCGCTGGGCGCCGTAGGGCTCTGGCTCCATGGCATTGACCCGGAAGAGCGGTTTGTCTACATCAAGTTTGTGCTCTGGCCGCCACGAGCCAGCGGTGATCACGATGACGCGGGCCACGTGAGCGCAACCGACCACGACGACGTCAAGTATAGCGAAAGCGCCGTGCGCTACACGGGCGCCGGCGTCCCCGACTCGGCGCGGGGCCACAAGCCCACATTTCGTGCCATTGACGTCTAGCGCCTTGTAAATAGACGCAATCCGAGTGTAGTTGTGTAGGTTATATGGTGCGTTTTTCTGCCCACCATACTCAGCCTGCTGTACTCAGCTGCCTGTGGTTGGGTGCATGGAGGATGCCACGGTCGAGAGCTGCTGCAGCGATGCGGCGACGTATGCCAAACGAGGTACTGCAATATGTAAATCAGATCGTGCTACTGGTGGTATCCAAGCAGCTTAGCAGCACGCGCCCTTCTTCTTGGCCTTGGCGGCGCCCGAGTTGTCCGCCGTGATTTCAATCTTGTTGCCGGTCGGAAGGCTCGCCGCGTTCTCTTGGGCCTGCATCGTCTTGCGGCTCATGAGCGAGTAGATTTCCGTGAGAATGCGCTGGAAGGCCGTGTCGACGCCGGTCGCGTCGAGCGCCGACGTTTCGAGGAACGCCAGATTGTGCTTCTCGGCAAACGCCATGGCCTCGTCCGTCTGGACCGCGCGCAAGTGCCGAAGGTCGCTCTTGTTGCCGACAAGCATGATCACCTAATGCATGCATGCATCGCACCTTGTACATAGGTCGCGGCGATATGCACCGTGTTGGCGTCGGCGTGGTCGCGCAGTTCCTTGAGCCACCGCTCAACGTTCTCGAAGGTCGGATGTTTGGTGATGTCGTACACGAGGAGGGCGCCGACCGCGCCGCGGTAGTAGGCGCTCGTGATGGCGCGGTACCGCTCCTGCCCGGCGGTATCCCAGATCTGCGCCTTGATGGTCTTGCCTTCGGCTTGGATCGACTTGGTCGCAAACTCGACGCCGATCGTCGACTTGGACTCGAGCGAGAACTCGTTGCGCGTGAAGCGCGAGAGGAGGTTGGACTTGCCGACGCCCGAGTCGCCGATGAGGACGACCTTGAAGAGGTAGTCGTAGTCGTCGTCCTTGGCTGCCATGCTCGCCGCTCACCCAAAAATATGTATGTCGGAGGTTTCGCGTTTAATTTCCTCGACACCGCATACAAACTTGAAATAAGTCGATCGTAGGATCCGGTCGGTTCTCTAAATTATGATTGGCCAAAATAGAGCGCCCAGTGTTGTCGGCCATTATCTGCACCTTTGCACATCGCCTTGCACAAACCGCGGCTCTGGAGTGCATCGTAATATGACCACCACGCCACCATGTGTAGATGGTAGCTAGACGAACGACGGCTGCTACAGCTATGTACAGCAGGAAAGGCCAGCCAAGAGGGCGGTCGAGCACGAGGCAAGATGGAAAGAACCGCTACTGCCCACGTCATTCTTTCTTTCGTTGCGCGACAATCGGTTGTGTGCTGGGTTTTGGTATCCGTATCCGGTTGCGAGCAGCACGCCATCCGGAAAGATATATTGCCATTTGTTGCCAAACGATGTGGGCCACGACCGCGGAAGCCGCCGTCGAGATGGACGTCTCGCCGTCGCTCCTGCCCAGTAACCTCTCGCGCACCGGCGATTACGTGGTAGGAGCGTTTGCTGCAGCG
>NW_012156460.1:15910-33390 GCF_000151545.1 Saprolegnia parasitica CBS 223.65 | reverse complement strand
GTGACGATATACTCGACGCATCGATGGAGCATGTAGATCTGGACCTTCTCGGTGAACACTTGACTTTTCGCTGGCGCTGACCAAGGAGGCGGCCAGCAGCAGCGGTACCGTCGTCTTCTATCCCCAACCGTGATGTCACACGAAAGATGATGCAGAGGGCGAGTATCAATTTTGCCGTGGGATCTGCGCCGAGACCACGACCAAGTCGATCCTCGTCGGTAGTCAAACGCCTGTGCCTCTTGCAACGATAGCGCAACCTTGCCGTCGCGTAGGCTCGTCGCTCGGCAAGCTCTACATGTTGTCGCAAACGTCGGCGGGTGAGGCCAAAGGTAGCGACTACTCGGACTTCCAGCTCCACTCAACCGTCTCGGGCCACGACGGTAGAGTCTCGTTGAAACGACATTGGGCCATGTTGATCCTTCTTATATATAGCGGCCGTGCAGGCGGTGGGAGCCAATGGCAGCGCCAAGGAACCGATGGCTGTCAGTAGCGACGACGACGGCACGCTGATCGTCTGGAGCGTCGAGGCATCGGGGCTCGAGAAGAAGCATGTGATCCAAGGCACTTCGTTTCCGACCACAAGCCTCCGATGCTTCCAGACGCGCTGGGTGCTCACGGGCGATACGACGGGGAAGCTGCGGCTCGTCGACATGCACGATGGCATGATTTCCGCCGATGTCGGCGCACACACGCGCCACCTCTCGGCGCTCGACACGCACGACGACCGCGTCGTGACGGTCGGCGAAGACGGCTATCTGCACGTGTGGAAGCTCAAGGACGATGCGGGCGCCCCGAGTCTCCGCTTCGAGCTCGAGCACACGCACCGCGCCGGCGACGATCGCATGACGGGAGTCGCGTTTGCCTCGGCGACCAAGATTCTCACCGTCTCATACGACTCGACGCTCATCAAGTCGTGGGTCGACGCGGCGTAGCGTCCAACGACGGCAGATTCCTACCACGATCACGTCGCAATGCAGACAATAATGAATGCATAGCACTGATGACAAAAATGCATAGCAATGATGACAAAAATGCATAGCAATGCAATGCGTGCAATTCACCACCAAAGACTACAATGCCTCTAGTCGTGGTTTCGACATCGTGCCGGGCACATCGGTTCGCCCCGTAGTTGGTGATACGGAGCGTGGACAACACGACTCGCGTTGCATTGCAGCGACGATCGCATTGCACTATTCTTGGCGCCAACAGAGAATGTGTACTTGGCGCTTGCCCGTGACGCGACAAGGAGCGTGACGAGGCGCCCAATTGTGTGTTTTTGAACCCTTTCCGCGACGCCGAGGTTTGGGTGGAAATCGCAAATAGCAACATTTATTGAGGCTTTTTGCAACATTTGTCCACTCTCTCGAAGACGACGATGTCTGTTATTGCCAGAGACAGTCGCCGGCGTCGTACGCGCACGCCGAGACGTTGCACGGACGGTCACAGAGGTAGTTTTGGAGCAGCATCGCCGAGCAGCCAGGGGCGCAGAGCGTGTGACAGCCGACGCCATGAGCTCCTTGCGCACTGCAGTAGGTAGAGCCGGCCATATGGAGGCGGGCGCTCGAGCTGTTGCTTGGAATCTCTGCAATTGGGTTGCCACCAAAGTACAAGTGACGCCTCGGTGTCACCAGCGACGCCGGAAAGCTCGTGAGCGCATTACTCTCCATGTAGAGCCACAAGAGACTAGGGAGACTCGTCGCCATGGTGTCTGGGAGTGAATCGATCTGGTTGCGGTCCATCGCCAGAACCTCTATCTGGTTCAAGCGCAGAATGTGCGGTGGCACACGCGTAAACGTGCCTTCGCTTAGCCAGATCGAAATCAGATTTCGCCACCGTACATCGTCAGGCACGTCGTGGAGCTGCGAGCCAATGAGGTAGACCCACTTGAGGCTCGCGGCGGGGTCGTACAGGATCTGCGGCACCGTCGCCAGCGCACTGTACCGCACCTCAAACCGCATCAGCGTCGACGGAAGCGCCGCGCTCGGAACGTTCCAGGCGCGGAGCTGCGTCATCTCGAGACGGAGCGCATAGAGGCTGGGAAATTGCCGCAGCGTCGCTTCCGTGAGGCCCATCGGCATGTCGCACTGCTGTATATGCAGATACAAGACGCGCGCGCCAAGGCCTTCGAGATATGTGTCTATTTGTGTGCTGTTGGCAATCTCGTGAGCGACGCAGTTGAGCTTAAAGTAGAGACAATGGCACGACGCATCAAACCACGGAGCCGCTGCATACGCGCAGCCGCTCGGGCAGCTCGGCGGCCGTAGAAAGGTCGCGTGCACTGACATGCCTGCGACGACAAGTCCCCAAAGACTGTACACAAGGACGAGGGTGCGGAGAGTCCGTGGCCGCTCGCTGACCGCGTTGATGGTCGAGAGCGACTGCAGGAGCACCGGCGACACATACAAGCGCGTAGGCGCCACCGACATCCGCGGTCGCTTTCGCCACGTCGTGTTGACGACGCGGGTGACGCGCCGAAGCGTGCACCATGTTACAACGCTGGGCGTCGCGAGAAGAAAGAGGTGCGCCACCGACGACGTGACGAGCAGCCGCGCCGGTGGAATGAAGCGCACGTGCCACGCAAAGTCGTTGTCTTCAAACCCGTTGCCGAAGAAGCTGTAGTGCAGCAGCGGTAGCAGAAAATACACGAGCGGAAAGCACGTGCCGAGGAGAAAGCCAGCAAAGCAGTCGATGGCATCGAGCAGCAGCGTCTTGAGACGCACGTCCGATACAAAGACGACCCACGGCGTCACGAGGCAGTTGGCGCTCAGCACGATCGCATACAAGAACGAGACGTGCTGCTGCACGATCGAGTCGGCGAGGAGGTAGGCAAAGTAGCTCTCGCAACCCACCTCCACGAAATGCGATAGAAGGATGTACGAGTTGGGGGAGAGGAGCGTCGTCCACGGCGGGGTAAAGCGAGTGAGGAGCTGGTACCGCCGTCGCCGCCGACACGCGTTGCGCACTAGAGCGTAGACGTGGAGGGCGCCAATGCAGAGAAAGACGCCGGCCGAGAGGTGCATGTAGCTACCCTGCAGGACCATGACATCGACATCTGATGCGTTGTAGTAGAGCAGCGAGAGAACCGTAAAGTACAGCGCCGAGATCAAGTGCTGCACAAAGACGATCGCGGGGATGATGCGCCGGGCAGAGGCAGGCAGCCGCGGCGGTCGCGCCTGCGTTCGGTTGCCCATGGCTAATTTTGACACGCTTCGTTTCAATTGGACACCTCGACAACTCAAGCGCGTCGGCGCGTGATGGCAAACTGAATAGAATGGCCCATTGACTGCGTTGACAGCCGTCTCGACTGCTACTACCGGTACTTGAGCTTGGGCTCATGTGTCATCTCATAGAGTGCTGACACGGGGTTTAGACCAACAAAACGGACCTCCGACGACCATGGTTCATCATGGGTCGTGGCGCCTCTGCACAAGACAAGACGACAATCCATCTTCATACACGTAGCAGCATTGATGACGCGTCACGCATCGAGCTTCTTGCTCCCCTTGGCACGGATCGGGGCAGTGCCTGGTCGTGCCTTGAGCACCTTCTTGCCCGCGACCAAGTTGAGTGGCCTGCGATATGATATTTACACGTCTGCTTTGTTCGAGACGGTAGAGGGGACCTACCGAAAGGGACCAGGGGACATGGGTGCCTCTGTCGCCGATGTCTCCAGGTGCTGCAGCGTCGCATGCAGTGGCACGCTGCTTCGATAGACCTATCCAGGACGACCTCGATGATGCATACGTTTAGGAATGCTACTTGCTTTTGGGCATGCACGCTCGGATTGATCTTCTTGAGGAGGCTATTGTCGTCCTCAGCAGCCTCGTCGTCGCTCTTCTCGGCGGGGTTCTCTGTCACTTCCTTGTGGCACGACAAGCAACGAGCAATGCACATGCCGTCCTCTTTGGCTTTGTGGTGTAGAATGGCTTCTTCCAACCTACGGGCTCGGATCGATCCTGCATTCGACGTAGATACTCGAAGCGCGACTCATGTAGCATTTTCAAATCCGCTTTGCGCTTGAGCGACCGCCGAGAGTCCTCGATGCGCGTCGTATTGGCTTTGATTTGGCCTGCAATCGTCTACCGCTTGTGATCAATGACCGCAATACAGATAGATAGATAGATAGATAGATAGATAGATAGATAGATAGATAGATAGATAGATAGATAGATAGATAGATAAACGTACGAGCAGCTGGGCATCGATCTCCTTCTTCCACGTTGTGTGGCGCGTCTCGAGCGACGCAAACTCGGCGTCATAGCTCATGCTCATCACACCCAGCTTGCGTTGGAGAGACTAGTCACCATTTCGCTTGTCAACAGTCAAAAATACAAAAAATACACAAAGGTACCTCGAGGTCTTTGGTGAGCTTGTCAATGGCGTCTTTCGTGCGCGTCTTATTCGCTTCGACCGTGCTATAGAGCATTGAATTTAGCACCTTTCACAAATCCAGTAGTATTTCGGCGTACGAAAGATCAGCTTTGGTCGCTTGGAGTCTTGCGACGTCGTCCAGGAGGCTCTGTATCGAGCGCTCCGCGTCGTTCTGGAGCTGCGTCACGAAGAGAACGGACGTGACGTCGGCTTTGGCGGCGAGTTCGGATTGCACCTACAACAGTGCGTTTGTATCCCTCTTTCTCCTTATAGACAATATAGAGTACACGCGTCGTGAGGTCGGCAATGGTGTTGTGAAAGTCGAGGGTCGTCTATCCAAAATGTGTTGACGACTCGAGCGAGAATGTATACCTGCTTGGAGCCCGCAAAGAGCTCCTACAGTGACAAGGTGAAGACAGACAGTATGGGACGGCAGCTGCGTACCTTGGAATGCTTCTCGAGCATTTCAAGCCGACGCGCGATCGTAAAAACGTCCTTCTTCTTCGTCGTTAGGATATTCTAACGCCCAAATATATCTAGCCAGATTTTTGCATCAAGAAGACCTACCCCCTTGGTTTTGGTCAGCAGGAATTGCTTCTTGCGCAGCTTCTCCCACGCGGCTTTTCCAAGCACCTTGCGCCGTGCGATCTCTTCCCGAGACAAAGCGTTGGGTGTCGGTGGCCTCACTGGGTCGTCAACGACAGTGTCAACGTCATCGTCGTCGCTGTAGCTATCACTGCCGCTCTCGTTGCTCTTGGTGTCAACCGATCGCAAGGGCGGAGTGCACGGCGCGGCCTCAATCGAGTTGCGCTTCAACGATGACAGGCGACGCATCGATCCTTGCTTGGACCGCACCCGGGGGAGAGCTTCCGTGCTGGTGTTGCTCCGTTCTGGGGACGAGACAACAGTCACTGACACGGGTGCTGCCGCCGTTTGGGGGGTCGTATCGAGTGTGGCACTCGGTATTGGTGCTACTTTGGCGTGCGCCACCTTGGGCGCCGCGTGCATGCGCACGACCACGAGGCCCACCGCTGACAGCGCATCCATGTGCATCGGGGGCACGGTCTGCGACCGCCGCAATGGCAATGCCGCCGCCACCGGAGGCGCGACGTCGCTGGCATCCATCGACGTCTGTGGCGCCGTAACGATGCTTTCGGTACCCGGCGTATTGTCCTGAAACGCGCTCAACGGCTCTGTTGACATGGCCGCTTCGTCTACCGCAAGGGGTGCTGGGCTGGCGATGGGCGCAGTTGTTGGTGCTGCTAGCTGGTTGTCGTCGAGCGCCGACACTGCAGCGGCTGCTTCGATTGGCGTTGTCGGGACGTCGACCGTATCCGATGCGATTGCCGTTGCTTGGGCGGCGTCCAACGCAGCGTCGGTCGGCGCTTCTGTCGTTCTCGCTACTTGCGGCGCCATTTCGATGGGGTTCTCTGGCGTGGCCTGCGGCACGGCTTCCGAGGCTTCTTGGAGGGGACCTTCCGCGGCTGCATACGTACGAGCTTCCAAGGGTTCTTGAGACGTCGCCTCCGAGGCCGTCTGTGGCTCGACCGCTGCTGGTGTCGCGATCTCGGGAGCAGCAGCCGTGGCCACAATGCTGGGTACAGCCGTGTCGCCGGTTGCGTTCGATGACAATGGACTACTGCGTCGGTCCTCTTCAAGAATCATACTTGGCGACTCGACTGCAGGCGCAGACGTGCGCGACTGGCTCATGTCTGGGGTTGTCTCGTCGACTGTCGCCGCCTTGGTGTGGTGGCGATGCCGGTGGTGCCGCACCTTGGTACCGGGGCCAAACTTTTTGATGATGTTGTCGACGACATTCGAGGACGCGCGCTCGCTGAGCTTGCGCTCGAGCGGAAAGTGGATGACGCTGCCTGCGTCAACTGCGTCTGTCGAGCCTTCAATGTTGTGCGCAATCGTGCGGAGGCGCTGGTCCATCTCTGTGACGCCATTCGATATGGCGCTGATGTATGACTCCAGCGTCTCGATCTTGGCGCAGAGCGTTCGCAGCACCTTCTCGAGCGACGTGGCCTGCGTGCCGAGGTGCGGCACGATGTTCTGAATGATCTGGACACCGATCGGCGCCTGCATCGGTTTCACTAAAAGTACTTTTTACGACTGCGGCCGAATCGTGATTGTGGTCCAGTGGTCCCGTGCGATATTTAGCGCTTCAAATTATGCTGCCAACGACCTCGACGGCGCCGTAAGGAATGTGCTCGCCGAGGGAGCCGCGGGCAAGTCGTTAGACCACTAGGCGCTGAGAGAGGCAGGTACAAAGAGACCGAGCTACCAATAAAGTGAGCAACACCTTTCTCCACGCCGATGCAGACATCGTAGCTCTGCACGAAAGGCTCTGCACCTACTGCACGACCCATGGAGCAACTCGGTCCATGCTGCTCTAGCAAAGGGGCCGAGTCTAGTCGACTTGGCGTAGCGAGTAGACAACGCGCAGTACCATAGCGATTCAAATGAGCAAGAGTTTGATCGTATGCCAAGCTATCGGCTACCCACGTGGTAGCCACAAGGGCGTCCGAGGCGACAAGGGCGCCAGCGTTCACTTTGCCGGGAAGATCCGAACGGGTATCAACCAATGAACGATCGATCTTCCACTTTGCTGCATGGGATTGGCTAAAAATCCGATTTCAGTCGGCGAACCACACACAACGCCGAAATCTTCTGCCAGCAGCAGCATGAGTTGGTGCACGATCGAGTCGGACCCAGGTAGACGCTCCTGATGGCCTCGGTGGTGGCTGGATCAGCCGCGCCGACGAGCATTACGGCCACGACGAAGCGCTCATGGCCATGTGTCCTAGGTGTCTTTACGTCGCTCATCGAAGACATTGGCGTCAAGGGCGTCCAGGTCGAGGAGCTATACTCGCTCGACCAGAGCGAGTTCCAGCAGCTCGCGCCGGTCTTTGGCCTCATCTTTCTCTTCAAGTGGGAGCCCAACCACCGCGCCGAGTCTGCGCCGTCCGTCGGCCAAGTGCATCCCGACCTCTTCTTCGCCAAGCAGGTCATTAGCAACGCGTGCGCGACGCAAGCGATCCTCTCCATCTTGCTCAACCTCGAAGCGTCGTCCAACGTCGAGATTGGCGATACGCTCAAGGAGTTTAAAGGCTTTACGAGCGACTTTCCGTCGGACATCAAGGGCTTGGCCATCTCCAACAGCGACACGATCCGCACCGTCCACAACTCGTTTGCACGCGCGGAGCCGTTTGTCATGGACGACGAGAAGCCGTCGGCCAAGGACTCGGACGAGGTCTACCACTTTGTTGCATACGTCCCGTTCCAAGGCCAAGTGTACGAGCTCGATGGCCTTGCGCCTGGCCCCGTGAGCTTGGGCCCGATCGCGACTGTACGTGGCTGCATGGCCCCACCACGACTCATCGACATGGTCGTAGGGTGGTCTTCCGGGTCTCTCGTGGCTCGATGTCGCGACGCCTGTGATCCAGCGCCGCATCGAGAAGTACGCGTCGTCCGAGATTCGCTTCAACCTCCTCGCGCTTGTTCGCAACCGTATGCAAGTCGCCCAACACCACATTGCGGAGCTTCTCGAGCAAGACCAGACGCCCCATGTCGCGGCGCAGTTGCAGTCGTGGCAGCAGTGCATCGCGGGTGAGGAGCAGAAGCGTGCCAACTGGAAGCACGAGAACGCACGCCGCAAGCACAACTACATCCCATTTGTGATCAAGCTGCTTCAGATCCTGGCGCAAAAGGGCCAGCTCGACCCGTTGATCAAGGCCCAGCTCGAAAAAGCAGCGCAGACGCAGTAAAGCATCGTCCTGACCGTACTATGTAGTGACGAGGCAATCGCGTGTTAAGAACGAGATAACATGGCGCTTGCTGGCTAATCTGTGTCGTTGTCGATCGGCTGCTCCACGGCAGCAGGCTTAGCAGCCGCCACGAAGCTGCAACACCATGTGGATGGTACCGCCGGCCGCAACGTTGTAGTCTTGGAGGGTCTTGTCATCGGCCCTAGTCAAGCGCATGAGCATCTCACACTACGACTCAAGTCAAAGGGCCTACAGCTGCTTGCCGCTGTAAATCAACCTAGTCATGCATCCCTCGGTCAGCTGGCGTCGCACAAGGGGCGGCAACGTACCGGATCTGATCGACCTGGATACCTTCCTTCTCCTGGAGGGCCTGCTTGACGTGCAGGATCTACATGCCCATGTCGTGCATCTCCCTTGGCTTGCATGGATCTCTACCGTGTTGTCGGGCTCAAAGTTGAACGTTTGCTACGAAGCGGTCCACGCATGAGGCCCATCGCCAGCGCCTACATGGGCGAGGAAGCGCATCTACCTTGCGGCCGGTGAGCGTCTACGAAGCATGATGCATCTCCATGAGTTCGTCGTCCTCCTCGGAAGGAAACATCTACCTTGATCTGGATCTGCATGGTCGGTTCCTGTTGTCTCTCCTTCCGTCGCTGAGATAAAATGACCGCCACGGAGCGCAGGCCGTGCTTTTATTCAATATTTAATGTATCATACCAATTTAAATATAAACTACCATACTTTTAAAAGCATGCCCCATGCCCTCAAACTCAACTCAAAATCCGCGATTGGACTCGGAAAAACTCAAAACAACCCCCCCCGTGCGCGAGAGTTTGTTGCATTCCACCATGCTACCTAGTCAAGGACGCAAGACAATATCGTACACAACTCAAGTAAACCTTCTACTACGTAGTAGGTGAAGGTATCTCAAACTGCGAGCACGGACGGCAAGGACCTTCAAGACGCGGTATGCGCCGAGAGAAAATGATGGTCCATCGACACTGACGTGCAACCAGTGAGCAACCCGTGGTCCTTCCTTCGCTCTCCTCTCTGCATTCGCAGGGATGTATACCATTCGCGGGGCTGTATACTGTTTTAAGCTAGGCCACGACGCGGTATGATCTCGCTACGCCATTCACTAATGGTTGCTTGAACGACTAGATCGCTACACACTTTTGTAGACGAAGAGCGTCCACTCGAGATGCTTTAGAGTGACAGGTATTACATCATGCAACAAAGTCGACTCTCTCTCGACCTAGTTGTTTTCGGCGCGCTCGGCGAGGTCGTCGTACTTTTTCTTAAAGGTCGTGGCCATGTGCAGGAAGGGTGCGTCAATGTTGGTACCGAGGCGCTACGCAAGGTTCGAACCCGGCGCTGGCATTCGGGTGTCGTACCGCCGAGCACTCGAAGTACTTGAGGTTGTTTTGCTCGGCAAAGTCTTCGGCTTCCTTGGTCGAGATCGCGTCGCGATTGCCTTCCTTCTCGTCGGCCTTGTTGCCAATGAGGACGCCTACGCCATCATGCGCCTACCATTAGACTACAGTGAGAGCGTACCTGAAATCTGGTGGTTGGGCGCGGGGTTGGCGACTTCTTGGTACCACTTGATGCACGACTTGAACGACTCTTTGCTGTTGACGTCGAAGACCAGGACGATCATGCATGCGCCCTCAAACTAGGCGCATCGTCCAGAGAGTCCGTATCACACGTCCGTACATGCATGGAGCCAAATTCGCGCTGGTTGAAAATGCTTTGGCCCGGGCAGTCGAGCAAGTAGAGCTCGACAATCGCATTCGTCTCTGGAATCGGCAGCGACTTGACAATGAGCTCGGGCGACGACGTCTAGAATGGCCCCACTCTCGAGCTCTGCTACGGTCACGAGGGCCCACCATGATGTAGTTTTTCGGGTAGTCGTGGCCGCTCGACTTGAGCGTTTGCAGCAGCGCCGTCTTGCCGATGCCTGCGTCGCCCACGACGACGGCCTTGCATCGCAGCACCACCTGCACACTCTTGTTCGTATCTTCTAGTGCGTTAGACGAAGCACTTACCGTGCTCGTATGCGTCGTCTCCATGCTCCGCAGGCCCGACATGTCGCTTCAAAAGTCGTTTTTGGATCTTACGACGGTCGAGAGATATATTTACTACCATGGACCACCGCAGCGACATTGGTAGGCCCGGGTATGCATGCGCCTAGGTATGTGCATCATCGCGCCGGCCATTAGTGCAGCAAGCCGAAGTCGGCGTCAACCTGCCGCTGCAAATGCTGCTCTACTACAACGTCTACTTTGACGCCTTCACGTACCCGATCTGGATCGCTGTCTTTTATCACAAGGTACGCCACCACTAGGCTGTTCCACAACGCGACATCGCTGCGGCTCCGTGGTAGATGACGGTGCTCTCGTATGTGTCGACGATACGCAAGTACGCCGAGATCTGCTGCGTTTGCATCTACGTGCCCACGGACGTACTGCGTCTCTACTTGGGCTACAGCGGGAATCTCTTGGAAAAGGTAGCGCGGTCCATATACCGTTCTTCGTTGTAGTACAATGCATGACATCCCAGGTACCCCATCTCGTGGGCTTTGCCTTTCTGACCGTCGTGCCGCAAATGCCCTGCGTGCTCTTTTGGTCTGCGGCACCGAGCACAGCCTGCCGTTCGACGAGGTATTCGCGTCGCCATGGCGGTGTGGGTTCGAAGTGCGTCCTAGATGCTCGCCGTGCTGCACCTGGTCTTCCTCTGCGCGCAAATGTACCATGCGTACTACGCCTGCCGCGCCTCGATTCGCCGGCAAACCGCCCACTTTATGCGGCTCTGTGACAACGAGACGACCAAGAAGAAGGTCGTGTGACGACGCCATGCGCGAGCGATGAAGCAGAGGACGATGATGATGACGATGATTGAAGCTCTTAGCAGTCCAAGTAGTTGGCGGCCATGAGGAGCTCGAGCGCCATTTCGGGCTCGATCGCAAAGTCGGGGATGCGCGCGTTGCTGTTCGAGTAGCGCTTCTTGTAGTACATGTACTGGATGACCTTTTCGAGGATCGGCGCGCCAATGTCCGGGAAGCGCACCTCGCCCTTGCTCTCGCTAAAGTGGCCCGAGAGCATCGCCTTGATCGTACCCGACACAAGCGCGCACTTGCGCGCGACGTAGAACTCGTGGCCCTCGGCGCTAATGAGCTTGACGTACTCGGACGGCGGCGCGGCCTCGGCGTCGGCCATGCTGTCCGTTCAAGAAGATTTGGGTACTTGAATGGTTTTACTTTTTTACAGGTGCAAGCGTGCCCACATATTTTATTTCGTTTCACGCAATGCTCTTGGTATATGTATGCAGCTTTTAATGTTGGAGAAATAGTAATGGCCACGGAGCAAAATAAATTCGAAGGCGCCTTTTCGAGATGAAGCCAAAAGGCGGCAATAAGTTCTTCGTGTGGGCCGACGATGGACTCGACACCATGGACCGCGCCGTCCAGCCAGCTCGCCGGACGATGGCTGCTACTGCTCCTCGCTAGCGCCGTTGGCCTCACGATGCTTCGACTCTCGAAGCGCTCCGTCGTGCGTTTCGTGCTCCTTGGCATGATCGCGGTGCAGATGCATCACATCTACGAGGCAGCGCGGCGCCAGCTCCATGACGAAGATTAGGGTGCGTGCTTTTAAGGTTAAAATGGGTCAAAAATGGCTCTTCACGCTCGTCTACGAGGCTTGATTCCGCAGAACTTGGAAGATCTTCTTCTTGATCCACTCCTTCCCGCTCGGGAGATATGTCTTTGTCTCGAGGTCCAGCCTAGCATACACGCGATGAGGCTACTTGTCATACATGTTGCAGAGACGTACACGAGCGTGCTCAGGTCGGCGAGCGAGTCGATGTAGTTGTACAGGTCCTGGATGTCGTACGTGATGTTGCGCTTCGACGGGTTGAGTTGCTTGAGCTTGGCTTCGTACATCTTGACGACGCCGTCCATGGCGCCGTTCACAGACTCGAAGTCGAGGTACGTGCGCGAGTTCGGGTCCTCCGTGTACTGCACGAGGATGATCGTGTGCTTCGACTTGCGGTACTCCATGCTGCTGCGGCGGCGGCGATGACTTGGGGAATAAGGACGTCCAGACAAAAAGCCCCATTTTTCCTCGCTTCGAATTTGGAACAGCACGTTTTTTTAATCCACACTTGTTGTTTCTATGTACTGATACTATCTGCCTTTTTATGCGCACTTAATTGGACACTTCGAAGTTCGAAACCCGACTTCATTGACATGGGCTTCAACGCAGCTGCGGCAGACCGGCGGCCACCGCCAGCTGGACCGACGGCTGCAATGACGCCAGGCCACCTGTACGAGATGGGCTGATGTGCATGCACCGACGGCGATCCTCTGTTGCGTCTGCGATCCTATATCCTGCCCCACTGATCCTGCCCGGCGAGGTTGAGGCTGCTCCGTGTGGGCAACTGCATCAAAGCAGGGATCTACGACCTCCGGCTGAGGCGCAAGCGGCAACATCGTACTGATGCAAGCAAGCAAACACACGCTACATGGAATTTCATTGAATAGATAGATCGAGAAACGGCGAGTATGGAGGAAGTCTAAGGAGCAAAGATAGGAGAACATGGAGAGGCCTAGCGGATGGACTTGCAAAGCCAGTCGAGGCCTTCGTAGAGCCCATCGCCAGTTTGTGCGCAGCAACCTTGCACCTGCACGTCGTGCGAGATGACGTTGTTGAGCTGAAGCGCCTCGGCGACCTCGTCGACGCTCATGCACGTCGGAATGTCTTGCTTGTTGACGTACACGAGAAACGGCACGTCCTTGAGCTCGTGCACCTTGAGGAGGCCATGGAGAACTTCGGCGGCTTCCTGCATGAGCACGGTGCTGGCCGAGTCGACGACAAAGATTACGGCCGCCGTGTCGTCAAAGTGTAGCGCCACAGCGGCCGGAGCTGCTCGCGGCCGCTAAAGTCCCATGCCGTGAACGAGATGGTCTTGTAGCTGAACGACTCGACGTTGAAGCCGATCGTTGGCACGGTCGTCGTTGCCTCGTTAAACTTGTACTGGTACAAGATGGACGTCTTGCCGGCGTTCGAGAGGCCAACCATGTAGATCTTGCGGGGCGTCTCCCGCCACGCGAGCCGGTCGCAGAGCATGCGGAGCCGCCGGACGCATGACGTCTTGGTCTTGCACTTGTTTGCGATGTTGCCCATGCTATAGGATCTGAGAGCTGCTGCTTGCTGTTTCGGTCGACGATTTCAATGTGATCGATCGACCGGCCGAGGGCATATTTCGAACCAGCCTCGACACCGTGTGAGAATGAAATTTAATTTCAACTTGCGATTGGTATGCATTTAATACCGCCATGGATCGGTTTCGTTTTGACCGGATACGAAACCACCGTCGACCGGATAAAAAATCGAACACGCCCTTTCGCGCCGCACGTCTCGCGTGTCGGCCTTGAAGGCGATAGAGGGCCGCAATACAGGGTATGCAACGCGCATGAAGGTGCATTCTACGCTAAGTGCTGTTAAGCGTGGGGCGGAAGAGGCTCGCCCTACAAGAGGTGCTTCCTGATCGAGAACATAAGCGGTGGTATTAAGTCGACCAAAAAAACAAGTCGTAAGAACCGCAGGTTGATTATCGGGCGCGACCGTGATGCTTGTTTTCAATGAAGGTCCCTGCCGAGCATAGACATGTACAAGCACGTCGTACAATCTCTCCGGACGCGATCCAAGAATGATGGTTCAAAACGATCCGCCATCTCGTGCTGGCGGTCCAAGCCGCTTGTTCTAGAAACGCTTGATGGCCACGACAGCGTTCGCCAGCGCTGGCGACTGCGACTTTGTTGTCGTCAGTGCGTTCGAAGGAAACGGCGACGCTTCGATATCGACGGCCGTGGTGCCGGGGGCCGCCTTTGGGAGCATTTTTCGCTCTCGTTTGGCGCGCGATCTTCAAGTAGCCAATCCGGCCGCGTGGTGCATAAAATAACGCGTTTGATTGGTGCTTCTATTTTCTAGTGGGCCAATCCACACCGTTGCGTTGATCCCACGTGGCGACCCGCATCTTTGAGCCCGTCCATGGCCATAAGAAACATACAGCTTCTAGATGTCTTCCACGGCGCTGTCCATGGTGATGGCTTTCTTCAACACCCACAAACGAAGCTTCTAGACCTGCATACAAGTAGTACATATCACTTTGGACGCACAACATACGTCCCTCCATCAAAGCCAATCAAAATGCTCGAGATAAATGTCATAGGAATGCAATACTAGTACTACTAAAGGCTAGATGAATGAGGAGGCTACTGCTGCTGGGTAAGCACTTTGCTAACCCAGTCGAGGCCTTCATATAGCCCTGTGCCGCCAACGGCCGAGCACGGCTGCACAAACGTCGGGTTCTTGGTCGCTTGGTCCAGCTTCAAGTGGCGTGCGACGTCGCTGGCCGACATGGCGCCCGGCAAATCTTGCTTGTTGGCAAACACGAGTAGCTTTGCGTCGCGAAGCTCGTCTTCTTGGAGCATGCGTGCGAGCTCGTGGGCGGCAATATCGATCCGGTGACGGTCGGTGGCGTCGACCACAAAAATGATGGCGTCCGTATTTTGGTAGTAGTACTTCCACAGCGCGCGCAGCTTGTCTTGACCGCCAATGTCCCACGCTGTGAACTCGACGTTCTTGTAGGTGAACGTCTCGACGTTGAAGCCGATCGTTGGCAGCGTGTGCATGGTTTCGTTGAGCTTGAGGCGATACAGAATCGTGGTCTTGCCTGCCGCGTCGAGGCCGAGCATGATGATGCGGCGCTTCGTCCCTGCGAAGCGATCCATGACGTGGCGAAGCTTGGCGTAAAGGTTGCCCATGATGTGTTATTGCTCTTTGACAGTGGTGTTTGGTATCTGAGCATCGCCTATATCTTCTCTTGGCGCCATGGTCCTCTACAAGGCGCCAATCCAACGCCTCCACCACTCTGCGCCGTGGACCCAATCACCGATTGCCGTGTCGAAATGCCTCGTCGGGGATTGGCTGCTTGCTTCAGCCAATCATAAGGGCCCACCTCAAAAGATCAACCGCTGACACAGCCGTCGTCAAGCGCCCACATCGCCAGATACTCCGCGTACAACCGCCACCCGAAGCAGGGACATTGCATCTTCGCAGAGCTTCTCGTCAGCCGTGAATTCACCGTCTTCGATCATGTAGTACGCGATTCGAACCTGCTGTGAAGTAGTACTACCTTCGAAGGACGAGGAAGCCATAATACGAGTGTTGGACCGCCCTATCTCACCATACTAGCACATGCCACAGGACTTGTGGTTCGTTGGGGCTAATCCTGCCAATCGAGCAGGTCACAATACGAGTTCCTGGCATTGGCAGCCACGTTCCGCGCACCCGTTCTTCGTCTTCTCTGCGAAAAACCTCGGTCGGCGCCGACACATCGTCGGCTGAATCGAAGCGGAGATCTCGGCGCACAGTGTCGAGAATGCACGTGTCGCTTCACGTCGTGCTTGCCACTTCCATTTCGAAGCTGCTCACCAGAAACATAAGTCTCAGTCTTATCCAAGCTGCTTAGAGCGGAATGTCGGTATAGTAGACCTCCAGCGACCCGGGCAAGTGGGTGGCAGATCCAATCCAGATCCAATCATCCCGCGCCTCCTCTTCATTGGCGTCGTCGTCGTCGTCGTCTTGCATTTGTAGCAGCGCGCCGTCGTCGAGAGGCTCGTGGGCGAGCCAGGCGAGACACTGCCGCAGGCCCTCGCCTTGCGTTGCGCTCACCGCGCAGTAGCTCCAGGACGTGCCAAAGACATCGCCCGGTCGAAGGATCTCGAGCAGCTCCAATGCATCGACACATTCGGGCTGGTCTATCTTGTTGGCCACGATGAGGCATCGAGATGGACGGGCGACGGCAAACGCCGCGTGCAATGCGTCCCGCGCCGCACCGAGGCTACTGCGGCCGGTCGCATCCACGACAAAGACGACTGCATCGACGCTGCTGCAGTACTGCGGCCAGCATGGCTGCAACGCGACTTGGCCCGGAATGTCCCACATCGTGAAGAGCGTGTCCTCGAAGACAACGGTCTCGACATTGAACCCGACGGTGGGCAGCGTCGGTACGATAGCGTGGTGGGTCCATTGGAGGAGCAGCGTCGTCTTGCCGGCGCCCGACGGCCCGAGGATAGCGACGCGGCGCTGCTTGGTCGGCGGTGGCGTCGAGTGGTCGGCTCCCATCAAACTACGAATCTGGCACTGTCCGTTGCAATGACCAGGTCGGCTTGCATCGAGGCGTTCGAAGGACACAAAGCTGGATGTACACGGCCGCAGAGTTTGGTGGCGCCACCTAATAGGTCGTAGGAGGCGCGAGTGTAGGCCGACGAGCGACCATCATCAGGCATTGGGATCAACGCCTAGCCCACGCCGCTGCATCGGTAAATGACGATACAGCTTGTATGCAGGCCGCACATGGCGCATGCATGGCCTCGCTACCGCTCTGCGCTGCAAGCAATAGACCTGGGCAGAGGATGCGATGCTTGTCCGTGGGACTTGAAGTCGATCACGGCCGCTGCATTTGATTGGGCAAAAAGCGAGAATTAAATTGCAAGCATGGCAGCCGCAACGACGGTCCGGGCTGCGCTCCAGCAGATCTATGCGTCCAAGCGCGTGCAGTGTGTCGTGAGTGTCTCGGGCGGCGGTGGCAGCGCCGTCGGCGAGATCCTCGGCACCTGCGGCGCATCGTCCACGCTTCTCGAAGTGCTCGTTCCCTACCATCGCGAGAGCATGGCCGACTTCCTTCAAGTGCCTGGCGCAGAGCTCGAGGCGTTCGGCTTCTCAAGCAAAAACGTGGCGACGCTCATGGGCAAGAAGGCGCTCGAGCGTGGCCGGCGGCTCGTGCCCCTCGACGACGCGGCCGGGTGCATTGGTGCAAACGTCGTCTCTGATGCGCATTGAACGCTCACTGGTGTTCCATAGGCATCGGGTGCACGGCCGCCTTGGTGTCGTCCGAGCCGCGCCGGGGCTCGCACCGCGCCTTTCTCTCCCTCCACACGGTCGACGCCGTCCATCACTTCAAGCTCGAGATGGAAAAGGGTGCGCGTACGCGGAAAGAGGTAGTAGACTGCTGCCATGTGCTCGGTGCTATCGGACGTCATTACGTAGGAAGACGAGTGTGTCGGGCACCTTGTCGTCTTGGCGCTGGCCAAAGCCGCCAACGTCGACATGGCGCTGCAAGCGTCCCTGCGCGAGCTCTGCACGTCGCACACGGGTGACTCGCTCGTCGAGGATGCCCCCATCGCCACGATGACGTCCGGCTTGCAGCTGCCGACGGGCCCGCACGAGACGGTCGCGTACTTGCCGCCGGCCACGATCTTACGGGACATGCCATGGC
>NW_012156460.1:5598-15810 GCF_000151545.1 Saprolegnia parasitica CBS 223.65 | reverse complement strand
CCGCACTGGCTGCCGCGACGGGCGAGCCGCCGCGTCGCATTCTGTACGAGCTCTCGGTGCGCAACGCTGACAAGGGCAGCGTTGGCGGCGACGCGCTGCAGGCCCGCGTCCAGGCCATCGTGGGCACGCACCACGCGGCCGTTGTGCTCACGCACGCGTCGCTCTTCCTCGAGAAAGCGGCTCTCTTTCCATCGTGTGCGTTTGTGATTGGCGCCGACACGGCTCTGCGGCTCCTCGACCTCAAGTACTACGACATGAGCCAGGAAGCGCTGTGGGCTGCGCTCGCCCGCATCGCGTCGCTCCAGTGCTCGTTCGTGGTCGCCGGGCGGCAGGTGGGCGACGCCTTTGTGGCCGCCGAGACCGTCGTGTCCCAGGTGCCCGCGCCGTTCCGGTCGCTCTTCGTGCCTCTGCCCGAGACGTCGTTCCGCAACGACATTTCGTCGACGGCGCTGCGCCAAGCCCGCACGGAGTGATTGTGGGTACGACAGAATTATAATAGCGTGGTCACCGTACACAATATACTACTGGGCGTGTTCGAGTCGAATCGCGCTTTAGCCGATGGTCAAGCCAAGGCCAAACTTGTGGGCGTCGCCTTCAAAGTGCTTGGCGTCAATGTGGGCCGACGTCGTCAACGAGAGGAACGGCGTGACCTTCTGGATGCACGCGAGCGAAACAAAGCCGTCCGAGTTGATCTTGCCGGCGTACGTCGTCTCGGCGTTGGCCGTGTAGCGACCACCGAGCGTGACCGCGTTGGCCGCCGTCTGGACATCGTAGTTGATCGACGCCGCGTAGATCGTCGACGAGCAGGGCTTGTGGTAGAAGTTGGCCGCGACCGTCTTCAAGCTCTTCTTCGAGGCAACCGACACCTGGTAGTCCGCGCCGCTAAAGGCGAGGGCACCGCCAAAGTCCGAGACCGCCGACTTCTCGACGTTGAACGCACCGTGGGCACCAATGGTGACGCCGCTAATGACCGAACGGCCGCGCCCGTCACGTTCTTGCCCGTAATGTCGGCCTCGACGTTGGTCGTGAAGGCGGCCTGCTTGTACTCGAGGCCGAGCTTGCCAACCTGCTTGGCGTTCGTCTTGCGCGAGCCGTCCTCGAGCTTGAACGAGACCTTGAGGTTGTCGACAATCGCGTTGGCAATGTCACCCTCGACAAGGACGCGGCCGGCCGTCGTGGCCTGGAGCTTGCTGATCGTCAAGCCGCCGACCTGGGGCACGCGGAAGTTGGCGCCGACCTTGGCAAGGATCGACTTGTTGGCGGCCATGGCGCCTTCGGTCGTGAAGGTCACGCCGTTGGCCGTCTTGGTCTTGATCTTGAGCTTGCGGCTGTAGTCGTAGTCGTCGCCGAGGACGTTCTCGGCCTTCTTGCTAATGTCCTTGTACAACGGCGCCGCCATGGTCTCAATGCTCTCGGTGGGAAATGCGGGAATGGCGACGATATACAAATTCGCAGTCAAGGACCACCCTGCGGCCCTGTCTTTTCGCCCGAGCTGGCGGCCCTCCGCCAACTGAACACGCACCCGCTCAAGTGCGACTCCCTCTCTCATCTGAACGTTTCCCACGCATATACCACATAAACCACAGTGAAAAACACCACCTGCGTGCGTTGGTGCTCGAACCATCGCGAAACGACCGTTCTTCTCACAGGCCGCACTTCTCCAGGCGAGCATCAACGAGTCGAAAGCGGCTGTTGCGCATTCCCGGACACTAGCGATACGCGTAGCACTCCTGGATCCGTGCACTGTTTTCTTGGATACAGTGCGTAGATCCAGGATTCTTGCAGCGTCTCCGGTTGCACCCGGACGGTGGCATCGTCTCCGCCTCGTCGGAGGCCGCCGCTGCAATGCCTCTCCATCTTGGCCAACGGCATGAAGTATGTGTGTGCGTCGGCTGGTCGATTGTTCGGCTGGAACATTCGTTGACACTTGCATTTCCCACGTTCTTCACGTGAAAATCGCGGCACGTTTGAAGTGCGTGGTCCATATCGCACTTGCGAGAGCGCCTCGTAGGGTAATCGAACGCAAATGAACTTCATCACATTAAAGAGGTTTGCCGCTCGCTGCAACGCTGCCGCGCGCAGGCGTAAAAACCTCTCACATTACATTTTTGCAATCTATTGATTGTGCAAAGGTATGCAAAGCTGCGTTTAAGCTTGCGCTTTGTATGCGCTACCGTGTGGGGTGCAACGGCTACGCGTGGGTGGCCAGCAGCGGTCAGTTTTGTCTTTTAGTCAAGAACCGCAGATATGTTCGCCCGCTTCGCTGCCCCGCTTGTCCGGTCCGTCGCCGCCAAGAGCGCGCCCCGCCGCTTCTTCGCGAGCCAGACCTTCCTTGACCGCAACGAGGTCAGCGAGCGCGTCCTCAGCGTGATCAAGAACTTCGACAAGGTCGAGGCCGCCAAGGTCCAGGAGACGGCCAAGTTTGTCGAAGACCTCGGCCTCGACTCGCTTGACGTCGTCGAAGTCGTCATGGCCATGGAAGAAGAATTTATCATTGAGATCCCGGATAACGAGGCCGAGCGCCTCTTGACGCCGGCCCAGGTCATCGACTACGTTGCCGCGCACCCGATGGCCAAGTAAATAGACGACTAGTCCCATCCTGCTTTGCCAATACTATGTACCTCACGACTGTGTGTTGTTGTACCCTTTTGTGCTTGTTATGTTAGACGACGTAGTATTACGCAGACGGCTAGGACGAGTGCCGCAGCTTGTGCAGGAGGTCCTTCATCTGGTGCTTGATCACGGGCTGGCCCGTCTTGGTGCGCAAGCTCAGCTTGACGTGGCGCTTCTTGCGTGCAACCACCTTGGACTGCTTCTCCTCAAGCTTGGCCTCGATCGCCTGACGCTTGGCTTGGCGCTCGTCGCGCACGCCCTGCGCCTTGCGCTTGGCCTTGAAGAGCGGATCAGGCTTGCGCGCCTTTTCGCCGTCGTCCCGCGGCGCCTTCTTCGCCGGCCGATCGCCGTCGTCGCCATCTTGCATCGACGCAAAGAACTAGAAGGCATGAGACGACGTCCATCGCGACATGGACGCAATGTATGTACCTTGTCATAGAAGGAGGGACCGCCGCCTGCCTTGACCGGCGGCTCTTCGCGCTCCTTGACCTTGCGGTACGTGCGCAGCAGCACGGCCTTCTCGACGCGGCGCCGCTTTCCGCCCGCGCTCTCGCTCTTGAAGTTGGTCGGCCGCGCCTTGCCGCGGATGAACCGCTCCAAGCTGAGGCCACTGCCCTTCGCCTTCCCGCCCTTGCTGCTCATCGAAACTGATTTCTCACTTGATGCCACCAACCAACATACAACATAAATAGTGTACGACATGGTCTTTTTAGTGTATCCATGCACGCCATTTATTTCAGCTAACACTATTTGGGGTTGATGGCACATTAGGTAGTGTGTGTTGTTCGCGGAGCCGTTTCATAAGCATCAATATATCGAGCGCAACTTGGCAACAGTGTTGGAGTGCCAGGAGTCTGCCCGATGCCAAGGGCACACAACCTCTAAGAACTCTCAGGACTCATACGCCATCGCGCTAAGCTCTTGGTGGACGACAGTTGACATTTCTATCAACTTACTGCACGACAGCTGCCAACACAGGGTCTAATCGTCTTCATCATATTATCATCATCATCTATTTACTTGTAGTGCTTGGCCTTCTTGAAAGGCTTCTTGTGCTTGGACGTGTTGGCGCGCGCAGCCTGGATGTCCTTGAACTTGCGCTTCGTATACGATCGGATCGCTTGGTCGTGCATGATTTCCTCCGTAAACGTCTGCTGGCGCTCCTTGCGCGAGAGGCGGTTCGACTTGTACTCGGCCGCGCCCTCAATGACCGTGCCGACCTGGAACACCTTGGGGAGGTTGCCCTTCTTGTGGTCGCTCGACTATCAACAGTGTGAGTTGTGCATCCTTGCAAAGCGACAACCATACCTTGTAGAAGCGCTTCGGGTCGAGGTAGTTACGCAACTTGATGAGCTGCATGTCGCGCTTCGCTTCGGCCGTCATCTCGTTGGACGTCATGTTGAACCACTTGTGGCTCGTCTGGATGCGGTCCTGCGACACCTTCTTCTCATGGGCGCCCGAGTTGGCCGCGTCCATCTTGGCTTTGTACGCCGCCTGCTTGTGCAGCTGCGACACCTCTTCGGTCAGCTTGCGCTCCGGCACGAGCTCCGCACCGCGCGCGCACTTGCGGCCGTTGAACTTCATGTACAAATTGTCGTACGACACGCCGCTCTCGAGCGTGCTCGGGACCAGCGCCAGCGGCGCCTCCGACGTCGCGGTCGTCGACGTCGGCGGCGGCGCCTGGAAGCTCGCCATGGCCATGCCCACCTACAAGATCATTCACGATGAGCATGGACGACAGGAAAGAAGCATGCATACCAATGCGTTGAGATCGTCGTCGTCATCGTCCTCTTCCATGTCGGCATCGGGTGACGCGTCGTCGGCGGCGGCCGGCGCCATCGCAATGTGCTCTTCGTCCGCTTCTTCGTCGTCCGAGGCAGGGGCCATTGCAATGTGCTCATCTTCCTCGACCGCCGACGCTTCTTCCTCGACCTCTTCTTGCGCAGCGGCTTCGTCGCCCATGGACTCGTCCGCAGTCGTCTCGTCCGCCGTGACTTCGTCGGCCGACGTGTCGACGACAACGTCTTGGGCTGATTCGGCTTTAACATCCGCTTCTTCAGCTGACTCGATGCCATCCGCAGCCATATCTTCGGCGGATTCGATCTCCTCGGCCGAGACGTCATCTTCCTGGGCCGATACATCTTCTTCGTGGGCCGAGACATCTTCTTCGTGCGCCGAGGCGTCTTCTTCTTGGGCCGAGACGTCGACAACAACAGCCTCGTCACGTACTAAGGTCTTCGCTTCGTCAGTCTCATCGACCGCCGTATCATCTTCCGAAACGATGTCGATGACCTCCATCGTAGCGCGGGCCGACGCGTCGTGCTTGGCCGCATCTTCTTCGGCGGCTTCCTTCGCGGCAACCTCCTGCGCCACTTGCGCAAGTGCGTCAATGTCGGACTTGGACAGGGATGCGCGGGTCGCGCGCTTGGCGCGCGGGGCGCGGGCCTTGGGCGCAACATCGTCGGCCGTCTTCTTGGCCGTCTTCTTGGCGGCCTTGGCCTCGCTCTTGACGACCTCAGCTTCCTTCGATGCGTCGGTGGCGGCCGCAGCCTTGCCGCGGGACGCGCGCCTCGGAGGCGGCGACGCCGACGCCGTCGACTCGGTCCCACCAAGGGACAGACGCAAGGACCGGCGCGTGGCGACCATGGATACGATTCTCTTTGCTCCAACAGGACTATCAACCAGTCAAATTCGTCCAATCCTAAAATACCGTGGTTTTCGATACAGGATATATTATGTTTTAGAGGGTTTTCGCGCGCTTCAACTTGTTCTGATCCAAATGTTGTGCTTTTGGCGCTCGTTCCATGCACGCCAGAGCTTTCTAGCGTCGATAAGGTACCTGTCCTGCATAGCGTCAACCCATTTCCGATGTAGCACCTTCACAACCAGCGCCGCCAGCTACCTTAAACGCCAAGCCATACCCGAGCCTACGTATACAACGCTCGTGCACGAACGCCAACACCTCCAGCGATTCTTTGTTCGGCGAGCACTTGGCCAACTACGCACTGTCATCGACAGCTTGCAAGCAGTGTTTTCTCTACAATTGTACCTAGATGGCTGTGCACGCTCATCGGTCATCGAAACGACGAGATTGCACAGCTCGATGACCATCACGGCACTCGACCTACCCCAGCGTCTGCAACCCTCGAGCGCGATGGCAGGGCCTTTGCATTTTGCATCTTCCGACAGATTCAAGTCGCTAGCCATTTCAGACGCTCGAATGCTTCCCATGCTCCGACACGACGTTGTTGAAACGACCATCGTCGCATACCAAGTACGAGATCGATGTCGCCGCGACTTGGATCTCGTGAGGTGACCTCGTTCTAACGTTATCAAGAGCATGATCATGGTGGTACATAGCTGCGCGCGATTCAAGCCCCAGGCCGCGAGAAACCATCCCTGAAAGCCATGGGTCTCAACGACAATCACCTCCGGTATCCACGAGGTCAGCGAGCGAACGGGCCGCGCTCCGAGAGCTGGACGCGGATGAAAACCTGTCTCGTCGGTGAGCATTGTCTGCGCTGGCGATCCTCGCGATGACGTCGAACATGTGCATTGATTGTTGATGGGCAGGGCAAGAGTGACGCCGGCGTTGGGCACTTTTTCTGCACGTGCAGCCGACGGGTGGATTTGTGAGAACTACCTGCTTCCACGGCGAGTTGGACTTGCGATGCGAACGAAGCGGCGATATCTCGCATCACCGGCGGTGCTGTCGAGGCAGGAGTGACACGTGAACCGGTTGTGGAGGCGGTTTATAACCATTACGAGTATATAAATTTTGGTGCAAATAATGTGACGCTGAAACGGTCGCCGGTTCCGACATCCAGGACATGACCTGTCTAACTTTGGCTTTTAGATGGCTCCGCAATCGAGCTGGGCGTGGCGCAGCCTCCTCCGACTCATGCATGGCATCTCGTGCCTCTACTTCGGCTTCCTCTCGATCATTCATCTCGTCGCCAACGATGGGGAAGCCGTTGCACTTAACGGCTACGCGATGCTACCGAGCGGCGTCATCTTTGGCACCATCGCGCTCTTGCATCTCTACCCTCTGTGCTCGTTCCGTCGGGCTCGCGTCGATCCTATTCCGACACTACCAACGTCACGCTGCTCGTTCGAGTACTGGGCAGCTCGGTGGCCCGTGCCCGACAACATTCAAGTGTGCCTCAACCACTTTGTTGCCATCGGCTGCGAGACAAATCTGGCATATAAAATGGCGCGCTATCTCGCGCAGACCGAGGTCGCCTACTTGTACGCGATTACGCTCGGAATCAACTGCCTCTGCACGTCGTGGCTCCTGCTGCTCAAGCGCGCCAACTCGAAGCTGCAGCTCATCGGGCTCATTGACTGCGTCATGTCGACGGCCTTGACGGCGGGGTTTCCGCTTGTTTTTTCGCCGTGCCCATCATACAGTATCGGTTCTTTGGGAATGCCTACGTGCGCCATAGCTTTGACTGGCTCGCGCTCAACGTGCCTCCGTCACGCTTGCTCGTGACGTCGTCGGGCTCGGACTTGGTCATCAAGACGATCTTGGGCGTCTCCAACTTTTTTGTGCTGAGGCGGCTTCGCCACACCAAGAAGAGTACCCCACGGCCGCTGCTGCGCACCAGAAGCTGGAGTCGGCACCGGTTCTCCGCCACCCTCAAGCTCGCGGACGCGCTGCGCGATCACTCCGGGTCGCGTCGCCACCTCACCGTCTCGTCGATGCCGCGGCTCAGTTCGGTTTCGTTCGAAGTCGCCAAAGTGGCGTGGGAAGCGAGTAAAGAGTACTTTACGTGGGAGCAAGAGCACCAGAATGTCGTGCTGGCCGCGCTCGTTCTCGGACTTTTATGGGGCGGCGCCGTCCTTCTTGTGGCGACACTCGCAGTCTTTCACCGCGACGCGTGCCCGTCCTACTGCGAACAAGCGGCCGCGCCTTGGTTTACCAGCGACTGCCGCTGCGTTTACGCCCGTCTCCACTGCGTCCGCGGCCACATTGTCGACAGCCGGTCCGTCGACTCGTATTTTACACCGGCGCGCCTCGGACCCGACCTCTTTCTTCTGCACGTGCAGCGATGCGACATCCCCCATGGCTTGAACGCAACAACGACCGCGCAGTTCTTATATCTCTATGGTATTTGGCTCGAGCACACGGCGATGCGGGAGTGGCCCGTGACCGCTCTCGCGCTGCCATCGTCGACGATGCTCGTGCATCTTCGCCACGCACCGCACTTGACGTCGCTGCCAGAGGTGCTATCGGCACCGCCGCCGACGCTTCGGTTTCTGTACGTGGCCGAGTGCCCGCTCTCGACCATATCGGGTGCGGTGTTTCAAAAGTGGACCCACTTGCTCTCGCTGCGACTACCCGCGACGGGCTTGACCACGCTGCCTCCCGAGATTGGCGGCCTTTCCATCGTGTCGTCCCTCGACCTGGGCTACAATGCATTGACCGCGCTTCCAATCGAACTCGGCACAATCATACCGCACTTGGCCGAGCTGTACCTGGACCAGAACGCACTTTCTGTGTTGCCACTGTCACGTCTCTCATCAAACCCCAAGCTGGGACTCTATTTGAACCGAAACCCGATACCGTCCTTGTGCAGCGATGGATGCGCATGGGGCCGACTCGACATGACCAACACCCTCTACTGCAATACGACAACGACAAGTGGGACGCAAGGCGTCTGCGGCAATGACTGCGCGAGCGTCTGTAGCCGCGACCGCGTCACCGACTACTTTTGCGACGCGGCGTGCAACACGACAGCGTGCGCCTTTGATGGGGGCGACTGTCTCTTCTAACCCACGCAGCGTTGGTGGGTCAGCCCCGCGCGGCGTCGCTGTGGACTTGTAGCAAATGTTATAAAAGCAAACCCCCTGGCTTTTTGTAAGCCGTCTCGTCCAACGGACCACGCAAACCATCCATCATGCAGTTTGAAATGAGCTCAAGTCCGTGGCCATAATCAGTGACACCATCGTGACAGCTTTGCATGCGCAGAAGTCACCGACACGTGCTGTAGCTAGACCCATCAGTCAACGTGTCGTAAATACATGGCCCACGCCTCGCCGGCGTCAAGCCGTGTCGGATATGCGATGATGGATCCAAGTTAACTCGTGCATTTCCTACAGAATGAGACTCTAGGAAGTGGCACGCTTTGTCAATGGACTCATCACGCTCGTCAAACGCGGCTGCGGATCGTCGGTGACAACGTGTCCCCGTTGGGGTCTTGGGATTATCCAGTCGCTCGTGGGGGAATGAGGTTCATCGTTTGGACAACGAGTTGACGCTAAAAATGGCAATCGCCGCCGTCAAAGGCGCACGCCGTCGTGTTGCAACTGCGATCACAGAGGTAATTTCCGACAAAGAGCCGGCCGCAACTCGGCGCGCAGTCGTCATAGCATGCTGACGACGCCGTCGTCGCGGTACAGAACGGCGTCGATGCAATGTGCACCGAGAGGCCCACGGTATCTGCAATCGTCGTGATCGGGTTGTGGTTGAGCGTGAGCACGAGGTTCGGTTTGGCTTGCAACAACGTCGACGGAAACACGCGAATTGCATTGTTGTGCAGGTAGAGCGTTCGAAGCATCGGAAGATCGCCAAATTCTGCCTCCGGAATGGCTGCGATCTGGTTGTTGCTCAGATCCACAATCTGGAGCAATGTCAATTGTGCGATGTCCGTAGGTCGTACGTGCGATAGCGCGTTCTCGCCGAGCCAGAGCGAGAGAAGATTGGTCCAATTCGCATAGACATCACTGGAAATGTCCGTCAGCTGGGGGTGCCCGACAAAGAAAAGCCAGCGCACGGACGGCGGCATGGAGCGCATAATGCGAGGAACCGACGAGAGACGGCTGTAGCGCACATCAAGGAGCATCAGCGACGACGGGAGCGAGGTTCCAATCACGTCCCATCGCACCAACTGCGTCACTTCAAGCTTGAGGGAATGCAGGCTCTGAAACTGCGAAATGGTTTCGAGTGCGAGGCCGTTCGGGACTGCGCAGCGCTGCACATGCAGGAAAACAAGGTTCGGGCCAACAATGGACGAAGCAAACCGATCGTCGATGCTGTCGTCGGCTTCGATGCCAACGTCGCGGCAATTGAGAAGCGCGTAGATGCAGTTGCATTCGGTGGTGAACCACGGCGCCGACGCGTAGACGCAGTAGGCGGGGCACGGTGACCGTAAGTAGAGCGCCCGAACCGACGTGACGGCAACGGCGAGACCCCACAGCACATTGAGTGCGAGCACGAGCTGTAGCAGCCGTCCGTGGCGCTGCTCGAGCGTGAAGGCGCGCCAGCCCGAGGCAGGCACGGCGCCCCGCGGCGGCCCCAGTGCGTGGCGCTTGTAGCGCAGCGAGATCGCCACGCGTCGTAGCACGCCAAAGTTGGTGACGCCCGGCATGACGCGCAGCGCGAGCTGCGGGAGCGACGAGACGCACAAGGTTCGCGACGTCGAGTAGATTTGCGCGTACCAGTGCAGACTGTGCGCCATGTCGCGGCTCGAGACAAAGACGAAATGAACGAGTGGCAAAAGTAAAAAGAAGAGTGGAAACCCGGCCGAGAGCGCAAACGAAATCGCGCTGTCGAGGAGACTCACCCAGACGACCTTGGAGCTCGCGTCCGGAGGAAGA
>NW_012156460.1:4469-5498 GCF_000151545.1 Saprolegnia parasitica CBS 223.65 | reverse complement strand
AGCCCGCGAGATGCGCGTGCACAATCCGACACGACATGTCGTATGACGGTGTACGTCTCGCATGCGATGGCGACGAAATGACCGAGTGCGATTTGAACGTTGGTCGATGGCACGAGGCGGCGGCCGCACACGGACAATCGCCTGCTATGCCCCCTCATGTGACCTTGACGCTGCCAGGTTTGGATGCAGCGCTGCCGCACACGCTGCGGTAGAAAGGGCCAGCAGTGCAAGACGCCCGTGAGGACGAGGAGCGCGCCGGACGGACCGCTGGCGTAGCTGCGCATCGCCACGCGCATGCCGAGGTCGAGCGTGAGGTGCATGGCGCCGAGAAGGCCAAAGTAGACAAATGTCATGAGATGCTGCACGTAGACCCAGACGAGCAGCGGTCGGCGAAAGCGCGCGCCCCACTTGACTTCGAGGTCCGTGGACGTCGCGAGCCGGCTCAGCCGCCGGAGCGCGCCCGGCATGTTCGTTGTAACCGTCACGTTCAAAATGAAATGACCGGGCGAGTGGCTTCCGGAGCCGATCGACGATCCTGTAGGCGTCTGCACGGACGGCCGCATGTTGGCGACATATAACATCTGATCTGAACACATGTGTCGGTGCTCCAACATCTGTCATTGGAGCATTCCCCAACAACAAAATAAGGCCGTACTAGTATATGTTATCCATGCTACCGTTCCGTAGTAGTATGTCCTGTATTGGAGGTGATGGGTGCGCACTAAAGCTTACTAGCAAAGTGGGATGCCGGTGTGCGATCGTTGTTGTTGTTGTTGTTGAAGTGGGTCCTCTATTACAATAGATAAAACTATGCTAAATAAAATTGTCGGACTTTCTTCGTTGTGTGTACTCGGTTGAGGGACTTGATTTAGGCAGGCGGAGGCAGGAGCGCGATCCGCGGGACGAGGTGACGTCGCGGCCACTCGTGTTGGGCGAGGAGCCGGAGAAGTTGACGAAGAGCAGGTTGCTCGGGCTCTTGGACGAGGTTGTGGTGCAAGTGCAGTTGAGCGACGCGTGCCGCCTTGACGG
>NW_012156460.1:0-3946 GCF_000151545.1 Saprolegnia parasitica CBS 223.65 | reverse complement strand
TCGGCGGGCGTCGTCTGGGTCAACGGCTTGGTAACTTTGTGGAGTCGAACCAGCCATGGCGGCTTGGGAGTCGGGCTTGGCACAGGGCCGAACTTGAAGGCGTCGACCGTCATAGCGAGCCAGCTGAGCCACTTGTCGTTCGGTATCACGTGTGGGCCGAGGTCACGGCCGCGGCAATTTGCGTCATCTTTGTTGTTCCAAAGAGTTCGCAGACGTAGAGACTAGCAATCTCCTTCTTCTTCTTCATTCGCTCGCCGGGTCGTGGCTGCGCAGGCGGCGGCGCGGGGGACTAAAGCCGCGCCGGACTAAGCTCGCGTAACAATGTCCTTCGCAAGGTCTCTGTCGCAGTGGAAGGCGAATCGGCGCAGCTCCCGGGATGCAAACACCGCAGTCGTCGCGTCACCTAGCACATCGACACTTGAAGAAATCATGTGCGGCCACGTGAAGAGACGATTAACCCGCCAAGATCGCAGTATCTACCTATCATAGGTCGTAAACGCAACTTCCACATGTGGTTTTGTTGATGTGGGTCCTCTATCCAAGTGGACGCTCTTGTTGCGCTTGAGAAGGATTGCAATGTCGTCTGGACAAACAGAGGTTAAAGCGCGATTCACGGCGACCAGATGATTCCAGATGCCAGCGCTGCCCCGACTGCTGGGCTGCTACGAGCCGGAGTCGCCAAGGAAAATCAGGTAGTATATGCTGTGCTTAGGTACCCTCCAACGACGAGAGTTGTTGATCCTTCTCACATGTCGTCGACCTGCTCGCCCCTTCGTATCGCGAGCTGCTTGCGGTACGTGACGGCCCACGTCTCGGACCGCTCGCGCTCGCACTGCGTGATGGTGCTGTAGTCGAGCTGCACGAGCGACGGCATGTGGTAGATCGTGTAGACGCGGTAGTGCTTCTTCTCGTCCACGGGGTTGCCGTGGAGCGTGAGCTGGCGCAAATGCACGAGGCAAAAGAGCGCGTCAATGTCGGCGTACGCGCAGAGCTTGTTCGCATGCAGATGCAAGGTCGAGAGTTGCGTGTAACGAGCAAAGACAGTCTTTGGAAGCTGCGCAATCGCGTTGCCGCTGAGGTCGATCCACTGGAGGCGCGTCGGGTCTTCAAACACGCCACTTAGCGCGGCGTCGAGGTCGTCGATCGATGTCAAGCCATTGTCGTTGAGTCGAATCGAGACGGGCGGTGTGTACGCCTCGCCGCCGACGATTTTGGCCGCCGTTTTCTTGTGCTACGAGAGAGAGAGCTACGTGAATATCGCTCGTCGTAGCAAGCGATGTCACATACGACCACTTTGCCCGCGTCGTCGGTCGTGAGTCGCTTCCGCCCCGATATCGGGTCCTCCTTGACAATGTCTGCTCATATAGCGAAGATCAGAGGCGTTTGTTTTGAGAAAGGACACACCGAGGATGGAGTTGAGGTTCATGAACGAAAAGTCGAGCGGAATGTCCGGGAGTCGGGCCTTGATCTCTTTTACCGTCGGCGCAAGCTTCCGCGTCGGTGGTGTCGGCGCCGTCGTCGCACGAACGCTCGCCTTGGATGGCGACGCGGTCATCGGCTTGTCCATTTCGGTTGTTGCGAAAAAGTGATGAGACCGGAGGTGAAGGAGGTTACTGACGCCGTTTCAGGAACCAATGGTCGACGGTCCCGCGCTGTACGGCGGCCGGCGGCTCGCCGCAGCGTCGAACGACGTCCGCGCCATCTACGAGCTATCCACGAAAGAGACTGTGTCTGTCCTCTCGTACAACCTCATGCGCCAGCTGCACGCCACGAACAATTACAAGCCGTACTGCGCCGAGTACATTCTGGGTAGCACCCGTCGCAAGGACCAGCTCCTCGCGTTCGTGCTTGACGCCACCGCTTTTGACATCGGTTTAACGTGAGCGTAGAGAGATTACCGCGTACGACGCCGACGTTTTATGCTTGCAGGTCCTTTGATGCTCCGTATCGCCAGGATGACATATTTCTGGTGGTAGGAGGTCGACGACTACGAGCTGTACTGGATCCATGCGCTCAACGCACTCGGCTACGACAGCGTGTACCACCGTCGACCGGGTGACTATGACGACGGCCTCGTCATTGCGTTCCGTCGCCTCAATTTTCAGGTCTTTCGAACGCAGCGCGTGGATTTCAACGACCTCGTGGCCCGGACGCGCCGCGAGAACCTCGCGGCCAAGCTCGAGCAAGACAACATCGCTCTCTTTGTCGCGTTGCAGCCGTGGGAAACCTGTGCCTTTCCGAGCCCTCTCTGTGTTGGTACGGTGTTTTGCAAAACTTGACAGATAGACGCATGGTATGAAACATGGTGATAGTCAACGTGCAGCTTGCAAGTCATCGGGACCACGACGTTGTGCGGGACCTTCAGCTGCGATACCTTCTTCCACAAGTCGAGGCGTTCAATGCCGACTTTCAAATGCCCGTCGTGGTTGCCGGCTCGTTCAACGCCCGACCAAGCGATGACGTCTACCATGTCATGCGCACGGGGCGGGCGCGACCAGCGCCGGCTCCCCCAACGCGCTTGGCGCCACCAGTTCTGAGCGACGCCACGACGAGCACGCTCGTTGTTTCGTGGGAGACGCCCATTTCAGTGGTGCGTCATCGATGGGTCCACTTAAAGTCAAGATGACGCGCCTAGGACGGTCCAGTCCTCGCATATCGACTGGACCGCCGCGTCAACGGCAGCACGACTGTCGGGTTTTCGCACGAAATCGTGCTCGACGACGTGGCCACGTCGCACAAAATTACCATGCTCAGTGCGGGCACGCAGTACGAGTTTCGCGTCGCGGCCAAAAACGCGTTTGGCTGGAGCGCGTACAGCCCGGCGTCGGCTCCGTTTCAGACGCTTCAAGTATGACTCGTTGCTTCTATCCAAAGGAAGGGGTAGACGCTGGTGGTAGGGCCGTCATCACGCGTGGCGGGGCCGCCCCCCCGTGGTCCCCCCGGCCGAAAATGACGATTTGAGCAACCCTTTCAAGGTTTGCATTTGGCTCGACAGAGACATGTTGACTAAAGTGTGTGAGCCGTAGCTGTCGTACGGCTCGGGCAAGACGCCCCGCTTCATCGATGGTACGGTGCAGGACCAGCAATGTCCGCGCCCGAGCCGCCTCGAGCCCGATGACGCTATCTACGAGACGCTGCAGTTCCGCGGCGACCGCGAAGACGGCTTGCTGCACTACGAGGTGTTTGAGAGCGCGTATGGCCGCTACAGCTACGGCGGCGAGCCCGTGTGTACGTACGTCACGGAAGCGTGGACCGGCACGGTCGACTACATCTTTTTCACGAAAAAAGTACCAAGCCGAAACAGTGAGCCGAGTTCGTTCATCACCCTTGATGGCGTAGGAGTTGGCGCCATTCCAGTTGCTGACACTGCCGTCACTCGGCACGTTGGTCGGCAATGACGTGCGTGAGCCTCCTACGATTGTCGACGCCGGTATTGTCACATTGTTTTCTTCTATCACGACAACAAAATGTCGAGATAGATTATGCTGCGTACATTCCTCGTGACTGGGACAGCCGTGTCACGCTTGGCGACAAACGCAACCCCCAGTACGCGGGCGCGTGGCCGCCCAGCGTCTTCCAGCTTCCCAACCCGAAACGAAGCCACGAATGGCTGCCCAACGAGACGTTTGCGTCCGACCATTTCGCACTCTTGGTCGTGCTCGCCTTTTGCGACCACGAACTCGCCACGTCATGGAATTAAAAACGCGTTTTTTTACAATTCTTCTTTGGAGCCGGCGAGGGCCTGGCGGCACGGCAGTAGCTGCAGCATCGGACTCACTTTGGTCGTATCGTCCGGCACCCGCGCCGAGTACCCGCGGTTGGGTGGCAACGGCGCGTAGCGCTTGCAGTGACCACCGTCATCGTCGTCGTGCGCCGGGTCGCAGCGAAAGTGCACCTCGGGCGGCCACGGCGCAAAGTCGGCGACCGCCCAGAACCCGCCATGGCG
>NW_012156459.1:191973-192966 GCF_000151545.1 Saprolegnia parasitica CBS 223.65 | reverse complement strand
GTTGGTATTAAATTGAAATTGGCGCGAAGCACATATTAATTTAATTGTAGTAGAAGTTCCGGCCATGGTCGCGACGTCAGTGTCGGGCGCGCGCGTGCGGGGTCGCGGCAGCAGCGACTGCGATGGAAGAAGCCAAGGAGCTGCGATGAAAGTTTGCTGCGGGCGACGGCTGAGACGCAAGGTCTATGCGGCTGTACTTTCTGGGAAATCACGCGTGTAGAACCGTTCTACACGCGTGGCTTGTGACTGAGCGACGAAGTCATGGCACTGCATCACGACACGGGTAGAATAGCTGGGCCGGGCAACGCGAGTACATAGCTGATTTGACGTCATTCGCCCTGCAATGTTGATCTCCGCTCCAGCAAACTGTTGTGGCCTCTATGCAAGACGCGTCGGGTTATGCAGTATTGGACCCGATGGCTGAAACGATGTGAAGGCTAATAGACCACAACTTGGCCGCTGCACCAGCCTCACCGCCACCCAAGAAAACAATATTTGACGTCGACGCTGCTGCAGCTCTATAGAGATCAATCTTTTGGACGAACCCACCAGGTGCACCGTAGCGCAGCGGAGGTTGCACCGCAGTGTGGCTCCCGGCCGAAGGCCGTTGGCGTTGCAAAACGGCGCACCGCAGCAAAGCGGAGGTCGCGTTCGGCGCACGCGCCGATCACACATTTGCCATGTGAATGCGTGTCTGCATTGGGCAGGGTGTGCTGAACGTACGTACATTGGACATGAAACCGAACACCATGATTGTTGGCATCCACACCGTCCATGCTACGACACCGACGCACCGCTAGATTGCACGCTGCCCCGATACCAAACTGAAATCAATTGGCCCCACTGCACCCTGCACAAACGATCTACACAAACAAAACTACTGCGCATGCGACGCAGAGAGACCGCTAGATGGCCCACCGGCCCAATGCTCCATCTAAACCGCAAAGCTCGACCACACTCTGCTCCAAGAAAACACGAGGTGTGGGGCAGGGT